>NC_092727.1:131325691-131534288 GCF_047496885.1 Scyliorhinus torazame
AGGGAGTGTCGCGCTGACAGAGGAGTCGCATTGAGGGAGCACCGCGCTGACAGAGGAGCCACATTGAGGGAGTGCCGCGCTGACAGTGGAGCCGCATTGAGGGAGTGTCGCGCTGACAGAGGAGCCGCATTGAGGGAGCGCCGCGCTGACAGAGGAGCCACATTGAGGGAGCGCCGCGCTGACAGAGGAGCCACATTGAGGGAGTGCCGCGCTGACAGAGGAGCCACATTGAGGGAGTGCCGCGCTGACAGAGGAGCCACAATGAGGGAGTGTCGCGCTGACAGAGGAGCCACATTGAGGGAGTGCCGCGCTGTCAGAGGAGCTGCATTGAGGGAGTGTCGCGCTGACAGAGGAGCCGCATTGAGGGAGCGCCGCGCTGACAGAGGAGCCACATTGAGGGAGTGCCGCGCTGACAGAGGAGCCACAATGAGGGAGTGTCGCGCTGACAGAGGAGCCACATTGAGGGAGTGCCGCGCTGTCAGAGGAGCTGCATTGAGGGAGTGTCGCGCTGACAGAGGAGCCGCATTGAGGGAGTGTCGCGCTGACAGAGGAGCCGCATTGAGGGAGCGCCGCGCTGACAGAGGAGCCACAATGAGGGAGTGTCGCGCTGACAGAGGAGCCACATTGAGGGAGTGCCGCGCTGTCAGAGGAGCTGCATTGAGGGAGTGTCGCGCTGACAGAGGAGCCGCATTGAGGGAGCGCCGCGCTGACAGAGGAGCCACATTGAGGGAGTGCCGCGCTGACAGAGGAGCCACAATGAGGGAGTGTCGCGCTGACAGAGGAGCCACATTGAGGGAGTGCCGCGCTGTCAGAGGAGCTGCATTGAGGGAGTGTCGTGCTGTCAGAGGAGCCGCATTGAGGGAGTGCCGCGCTGACAGAGGAGCCGCATTGAGGGAGCGCCGCGCTGACAGAGGAGCCGCATTGAGGGAGCGCCGCGCTGACAGAGGAGTCGCATTGAGGGAGTGCCGCGCTGACAGAGGAGCCGCATTGAGGGAGTGCCGCGCTGTCAGAGGAGCCGCATTGAGGGAGTGTCGTGCTGACAGAGGAGTCGCATTGAGGGAGTGCCGCGCTGACAGAGGAGCTGCATTGAGGGAGTGTCGCGCTGACAGAGGAGCTGCATTGAGGGAGTGTCGCGCTGACAGAGGAACCGCACTGAGGGAGTGTCGTGCTGACAGAGGAGCTGCATTGAGGGAGTGCCGCGCTGACAGAGGAGCTGCATTGAGGGAGTGCCGCGCTGACAGAGGAGCTGCATTGAGGGAGTGTCGCGCTGACAGAGGAACCGCACTGAGGGAGTGTCGTGCTGACAGAGGAGCCACAATGAGGGAGTGCCGCGCTGACAGAGGAGCCACAATGAGGGAGTGCCGCGCTGACAGAGGAGCCGCATTGAGGGAGTGTCGTGCTGACAGAGGAGCCACAATGAGGGAGTGTCGTGCTGACAGAGGAGCTGCATTGAGGGAGTGTCGTGCTGACAGAGGAGCCACAATGAGGGAGTGTCGTGCTGACAGAGGAGCCACATTGAGGGAGTGTCGTGCTGACAGAGGAGCCACAATGAGGGAGTGCCGCGCTGACAGAGGAGCCGCACTGAGGGAGTGTCGCACTGTCAGAGGAGCCGCATTGAGGGAGTGCCGCGCTGACAGAGGAGCTGCATTGAGGGAGTGCCGTGCTGACAGTGGAGCTGCATTGAGGGAGTGCCGTGCTGACAGAGGTGCTGCATTGAGGGAGTGCCGTGCTGACAGAGGAGCTGCATTGAGGGAGTGCCGCGCTGACAGAGGAGCTGCATTGAGGGAGTGCCGCGCTGACAGAGGAGCTGCATTGAGGGAGTGCCGCGCTGACAGAGGAGCTGCATTGAGGGAGTGTCGTGCTGACAGAGGAGCTGCATTGAGGGAGTGTCGTGCTGTCAGAGGAGCTGCATTGAGGGAGTACCGGGCTGACAGAGGAGCTGCATTGAGGGAGTGCCGCGCTGACAGAGGAGCTGCATTGAGGGAGTGTCGTGCTGTCAGAGGAGCCGCATTGAGGGAGTACCGGGCTGACAGAGGAGTCGCATTGAGGGAGTGTCGTGCTGACAGAGGAGCTGCATTGAGGGAGTGCCGCGCTGACAGAGGAGTCGCATTGAGGGAGTGTCGTGCTGACAGAGGAGCCACAGTGAGGGAGTGCCGCGCTGACAGAGGAGTCGCATTGAGGGAGTGTCGTGCTGACAGAGGAGCTGCATTGAGGGAGTGCCGCGCTGACAGAGGAGCCACATTGAGGGAGTGCCGCGCTGACAGAGGAGCTGCATTGAGGGAGTGCCGCGCTGTCAGAGGAGCTGCATTGAGGGAGTGTCGTGCTGACAGAGGAGCTGCATTGAGGGAGTGCCGCGCTGACAGAGGAGCCACATTGAGGGAGTGCCGCGCTGACAGAGGAGCTGCATTGAGGGAGTGCCGCGCTGTCAGAGGAGCTGCATTGAGGGAGTGCCGCGCTGACAGAGGAGCCACATTGAGGGAGTGCCGCGCTGACAGAGGAGCTGCATTGAGGGAGTGCCGCGCTGTCAGAGGAGCTGCATTGAGGGAGTACCGGGCTGACAGAGGAGCCGCATTGAGGGAGTGCCGCGCTGACAGAGGAGCCGCATTGAGGGAGTGCCGTGCTGACAGAGGAGTCGCATTGAGGGAGTGTCGTGCTGACAGAGGAGTCGCATTGAGGGAGCGCCGTGCTGACAGAGGAGCCGCATTGAGGGAGCGCCGCGCTGACAGAGGAGCCGCACTGAGGGAGTGTCGTGCTGACAGAGGAGCCGCACTGAGGGAGTGTCGTGCTGACAGAGGAGCTGCACTGAGGGAGTGTCGTGCTGACAGAGGAGTCGCATTGAGGGAGTGCCGTGCTGACAGAGGAGCTGCATTGAGGGAGTGTCGTGCTGACAGAGGAGTCGCATTGAGGGAGTGCCGTGCTGACAGAGGAGCTGCACTGAGGGAGTGTCGTGCTGACAGAGGAGTCGCATTGAGGGAGTGCCGTGCTGACAGAGGAGCCACATTGAGGGAGTGTCGTGCTGACAGAGGAGCTGCATTGAGGGAGTGCCGTGCTGACAGAGGAGCCGCATTGAGGGAGTGTCGTGCTGACAGAGGAGCCGCACTGAGGGAGCGCCGCGCTGACAGAGGAGCCGCATTGAGGGAGTGTCGTGCTGACAGAGGAGCCGCATTGAGGGAGTGTCGTGCTGACAGAGGAGCCGCATTGAGGGAGTGCCGCGCTGACAGAGGAGCCGCATTGAGGGAGTGTCGTGCTGACAGAGGAGCCGCATTGAGGGAGTGTCGTGCTGACAGAGGAGCCGCATTGAGGGAGTGTCGCGCTGACAGAGGAGCCGTCATGAGGGAGTGTCGTGCTGACAGAGGAGCTGCATTGAGGGAGTGTCGTGCTGACAGAGGAGCTGCATTGAGGGAGTGCCGCGCTGACAGAGGAGCCGCACTGAGGGAGTGTCGTGCTGACAGAGGAGCTGCACTGAGGGAGTGTCGTGCTGACAGAGGAGCTGCATTGAGGGAGTGTCGTGCTGACAGTGGAGCTGCATTGAGGGAGTGTCGTGCTGACAGAGGAGCTGCACTGAGGGAGTGTCGTGCTGACAGAGGAGCCGCATTGAGGGAGCGCCGCGCTGACAGAGGAGCCGCACTGAGGGAGTGTCGTGCTGTCAGAGGAGTCGCATTGAGGGAGCGCCGCGCTGACAGAGGAGCTGCATTGAGGGAGTGCCGCACTGTCAGAGGAGCCGCATTGAGGGAGTGTCGTGCTGACAGAGGAGTCGCATTGAGGGAGTGTCGTGCTGACAGAGGAGCCGCAATGAGGGAGCGCCGCGCTGTCAGAGGAGCTGCATTGAGGGAGTGCCGCACTGTCAGAGGAGCCGCAATGAGGGAGTGTCGTGCTGACAGAGGAGCCGCACTGAGGGAGCGCCGCGCTGACAGAGGAGCTGCATTGAGGGAGTGCCGCACTGTCAGAGGAGCCGCAATGAGGGAGTGTCGTGCTGACAGAGGAGCCGCATTGAGGGAGTGCCGCGCTGACAGAGGAGCTGCATTGAGGGAGTGTCGTGCTGTCAGAGGAGTCGCATTGAGGGAGCGCCGCGCTGACAGAGGAGCTGCATTGAGGGAGTGCCGCACTGTCAGAGGAGCCGCATTGAGGGAGTGCCGCGCTGACAGAGGAGCTGCATTGAGGGAGTGCCGCGCTGACAGAGGAGCTGCATTGAGGGAGTGTCGTGCTGACAGAGGAGCCGCATTGAGGGAGTGCCGCGCTGACAGAGGAGCTGCATTGAGGGAGTGCCGCGCTGACAGAGGAGCTGCATTGAGGGAATGCCGTGCTGACAGAGGAGCCGCATTGAGGGAGTGCCGCGCTGACAGAGGAGCTGCATTGAGGGAGTGCCGCGCTGACAGAGGAGCTGCATTGAGGGAGTGTCGTGCTGACAGAGGAGCCGCATTGAGGGAGTGCCGCGCTGACAGAGGAGCTGCATTGAGGGAGTGCCGCGCTGACAGAGGAGCCACATTGAGGGAGTGCCGCGCTGACAGAGGAGCCGCATTGAGGGAGTGCCGCGCTGACAGAGGAGCCCCACTGAGGGAGTGCGCGCTGTCATAGGAGTCGCATTGAGGGAGTGCCGCGCTGACAGAGGAGCCCCACTGAGGGAGTGCGCGCTGTCATAGGAGTCGCATTGAGGGAGTGCCGCGCTGACAGAGGAGCCACATTGAGGGAGCGCCGTGCTGACAGAGGAGCTGCATTGAGGGAGCGCCGTGCTGACAGAGGAGCTGCATTGAGGGAGTGTCGTGCTGACAGAGGAGCCGTAATGAGGGAGTGCCGCACTGTCAGAGGAGCTGCATTGAGGGAGTGCCGTGCTGACAGAGGAGTCGCATTGAGGGAGTGTCGCGCTGACAGAGGAGCCACATTGAGGGAGCGCCGCGCTGACAGAGGAGCCACATTGAGGGAGTGTCGTGCTGACAGAGGAGTCGCATTGAGGGAGTGTCGTGCTGACAGAGGAGCCGTAATGAGGGAGTGCCGCGCTGTCAGAGGAGCCGCATTGAGGGAGTGCCGTGCTGACAGAGGTGCCACATTGAGGGAGTGTCGTGCTGACAGAGGAGCTGCATTGAGGGAGTGCCGCGCTGACAGAGGAGCCGCATTGAGGGAGTGTCGTGCTGACAGAGGAGCCACATTGAGGGAGTGCCGCGCTGTCAGAGGAGCCGCATTGAGGGAGTGCCGCGCTGACAGAGGAGCCGCAATGAGGGAGTGTCGTGCTGACAGAGGAGCCACATTGAGGGAGTGCCGCGCTGATAGAGGAGCCGCATTGAGGGAGTGTCGTGCTGACAGAGGAGCCGCAATGAGGGAGTGTCGCGCTGATAGAGGAGCCGCATTGAGGGAGTGCCGCGCTGTCAGAGGAGCCGCATTGAGGGAGTGTCGTGCTGACAGAGGAGCCGCAATGAGGGAGTGTCGTGCTGACAGAGGAGCCACATTGAGGGAGTGCCGCGCTGACAGAGGAGCCGCATTGAGGGAGTGTCGTGCTGACAGAGGAGCCGCAATGAGGGAGTGTCGCGCTGATAGAGGAGCCGCATTGAGGGAGTGCCGCGCTGTCAGAGGAGCCGCACTGAGGGAGTGCCGCGCTGACAGAGGAGCCGCAATGAGGGAGTGCCGCGCTGACAGAGGAGCCGCAATGAGGGAGTGCCGCGCTGACAGAGGAGCCGCAATGAGGGAGTGTCGCGCTGATAGAGGAGCCGCATTGAGGGGGTGCCGCGCTGATAGAGGAGCCGCATTGAGGGAGTGCCGCGCTGACAGAGGAGCCGCAATGAGGGAGTGTTGCGCTGATAGAGGAGCCGCATTGAGGGGGTGCCGCGCTGATAGAGGAGCCGCATTGAGGGGGTGCCGCGCTGACAGAGGAGCCGCATTGAGGGAGTGCCGCGCTGACAGAGGAGCCGCATTGAGGGAGTGCCGCGCTGACAGAGGAGCCACATTGAGGGAGTGCCGCGCTGATAGAGGCGCCGCATTGAGGGAGCGCCGCGCTGATAGAGGAGCCGCATTGAGGGAGTGCCGCGCTGACAGAGGAGCCGCATTGAGGGAGTGCCGCGCTGACAGAGGAGCCGCATTGAGGGAGTGCCGCGCTGACAGAGGAGCTGCATTGAGGGAGTGTCGTGCTGACAGAGGAGCCACATTGAGGGAGTGTCGTGCTGACAGAGGAGCCGCATTGAGGGAGTGCCGCGCTGATAGAGGAGCCGCATTGAGGGAGTGTCGCGCTGTCAGAGGAGCCGCATTGAGGGAGTGCCGCGCTGACAGAGGAGCCACATTGAGGGAGTGCCGCGCTGACAGAGGAGCCACATTGAGGGAGTGTCGTGCTGACAGAGGAGCCGCATTGAGGGAGTGCCGCGCTGATAGAGGAGCCGCATTGAGGGAGTGTCGCGCTGACAGAGGAGCTGCATTGAGGGAGTGCCGCGCTGACAGAGGAGCCGCATTGAGGGAGTGTCGTGCTGACAGAGGAGCCACATTGAGGGAGTGCCGCGCTGACAGAGGAGTCGCATTGAGGGAGTGTCGTGCTGATAGAGGAGCCACAATGAGGGAGTGTCGCGCTGACAGAGGAGCCGCATTGAGGGAGTGTCGTGCTGATAGAGGAGCCACATTGAGGGAGTGCCGCGCTGACAGAGGAGTCGCATTGAGGGAGTGCCGTGCTGATAGAGGAGCCGCATTGAGGGAGTGTCGTGCTGACAGAGGAGCCACATTGAGGGAGTGCCGCGCTGACAGAGGAGCCACATTGAGGGAGTGTCGCGCTGACAGAGGAGCCACATTGAGGGAGTGCCGCGCTGACAGAGGAGCCACATTGAGGGAGTGTCGCGCTGACAGAGGAGCTGCATTGAGGGAGCGCCGCGCTGACAGAGGAGCCACAATGAGGGAGTGTCGTGCTGACAGAGGAGCCGCACTGAGGGAGTGTCGTGCTGACAGTGGAGCCGCATTGAGGGAGTGTCGTGCTGACAGAGGAGCCGCACTGAGGGAGTGTCGTGCTGACAGTGGAGCCACATTGAGGGAGTGTCGTGCTGACAGAGGAGCCACATTGAGGGAGTGCCGCGCTGATAGAGGAGCCGCATTGAGGGAGTGCCGCGCTGACAGAGGAGCCGCATTGAGGGAGTGTCGTGCTGACAGAGGAGCCACATTGAGGGAGTGCCGCGCTGACAGAGGAGCCGCATTGAGGGAGCGCCGCGCTGACAGAGGAGCTGCATTGAGGGAGTGTCGTGCTGACAGAGGAGCCACATTGAGGGAGTGTCGCGCTGACAGAGGAGCTGCATTGAGGGAGCGCCGCGCTGACAGAGGAGCCGCATTGAGGGAGCGCCGCGCTGACAGAGGAGCCGCATTGAGGGAGTGCCGCGCTGACAGAGGAGCCGCATTGAGGGAGCGCCGCGCTGACAGAGGAGCTGCATTGAGGGAGTGTCGTGCTGACAGAGGAGCCACATTGAGGGAGTGTCGCGCTGACAGAGGAGCTGCATTGAGGGAGTGCCGCGCTGATAGAGGAGCTGCATTGAGGGAGTGTCGTGCTGACAGAGGAGCCACATTGAGGGAGTGTCGTGCTGACAGAGGAGCCACATTGAGGGAGTGCCGCGCTGATAGAGGAGCTGCATTGAGGGAGCGCCGCGCTGACAGAGGAGCCACATTGAGGGAGTGTCGCGCTGACAGAGGAGCTGCATTGAGGGAGCGCCGCGCTGACAGAGGAGCCGCATTGAGGGAGCGCCGCGCTGACAGAGGAGCCACATTGAGGGAGTGCCGCGCTGACAGAGGAGCCGCATTGAGGGAGCGCCGCGCTGACAGAGGAGCCACATTGAGGGAGTGTCGTGCTGACAGAGGAGCCACATTGAGGGAGTGTCGCGCTGACAGAGGAGCTGCATTGAGGGAGCGCCGCGCTGACAGAGGAGCCGCATTGAGGGAGCGCCGCGCTGACAGAGGAGCCGCATTGAGGGAGTGCCGCGCTGACAGAGGAGCTGCATTGAGGGAGTGTCGTGCTGACAGAGGAGCTGCATTGAGGGAGTGCCGCGCTGACAGAGGAGCTGCATTGAGGGAGTGTCGTGCTGACAGAGGAGCTGCATTGAGGGAGTGCCGCGCTGACAGAGGAGCTGCATTGAGGGAGTGCCGTGCTGACAGAGGAGCCGCATTGAGGGAGTGTCGCGCTGACAGAGGAGCTGCATTGAGGGAGTGTCGTGCTGACAGAGGAGCCGCATTGAGGGAGCGCCGCGCTGACAGAGGAGCTGCATTGAGGGAGTGTCGTGCTGACAGAGGAGCCGCATTGAGGGAGTGTCGTGCTGACAGAGGAGCCGCATTGAGGGAATGCCGTGCTGACAGAGGAGCCGCATTGAGGGAGTGTCGTGCTGACAGAGGAGCTGCATTGAGGGAGTGCCGCGCTGACAGAGGAGCTGCATTGAGGGAGCGCCGCGCTGACAGAGGAGCTGCATTGAGGGAGTGCCGCGCTGACAGAGGAGCTGCATTGAGGGAGTGCCGCGCTGACAGAGGAGCTGCATTGAGGGAGCGCCGCGCTGACAGAGGAGCTGCATTGAGGGAGTGCCGCGCTGATAGAGGAGCCGCATTGAGGGAGCGCCGCGCTGACAGAGGAGCTGCATTGAGGGAGTGCCATGCTGATAGAGGAGCCGCATTGAGGGAGCGCCGTGCTGACAGAGGAGTTGCTTTGAGGGAGCGCCGCGCTGACAGAGGAGCTGCATTGAGGGAGTGCCGCGCTGACAGAGGAGCCACATTGAGGGAGTGTCGTGCTGACAGAGGAGCCACATTGAGGGAGTGTCGTGCTGACAGAGGAGCCGCATTGAGGGAGTGCCGCGCTGACAGAGGAGCTGCATTGAGGGAGTGCCGTGCTGACAGAGGAGCCGCATTGAGGGAGTGCCGCGCTGACAGAGGAGCTGCATTGAGGGAGCGCCGTGCTGACAGAGGAGCCGCATTGAGGGAGTGTCGTGCTGACAGAGGAGCCGCATTGAGGGAGTGCCGCGCTGACAGAGGAGCTGCATTGAGGGAGTGTCGTGCTGACAGAGGAGTCGCATTGAGGGAGTGTCGTGCTGTCAGAGGAGCTGCATTGAGGGAGCGCCGTGCTGACAGAGGAGCCGCATTGAGGGAGTGCCGCGCTGACAGAGGAGCCACATTGAGGGAGTGTCGTGCTGTCAGAGGAGCTGCATTGAGGGAGCGCCGTGCTGACAGAGGAGCCGCATTGAGGGAGTGCCGCGCTGACAGAGGAGCTGCATTGAGGGAGTGCCGTGCTGACAGAGGAGCCGCATTGAGGGAGTGTCGCGCTGACAGAGGAGCCGCATTGAGGGAGTGCCGCGCTGACAGAGGAGCCGCATTGAGGGAGTGCCGCGCTGACAGAGGAGCCGCATTGAGGGAGTGTCGTGCTGACAGAGGAGCCGCATTGCGGGAGTGCCGTGCTGACAGAGGAGCTGCATTGAGGGAGTGCCGTGCTGACAGAGGAGCTGCATTGAGGGAGTGCCGTGCTGACAGAGGAGCTGCATTGCGGGAGTGCGCGCTGGCAGAGGAGCTGCATTGAGGGAGTGCCGTGCTGACAGAGGAGCTGCATTGAGGGAGTGCCGTGCTGACAGAGGAGCCACATTGAGGGAGTGCCGCGCTGACAGAGGAGCTGCACTGAGGGAGTGCCGCGCTGACAGAGGAGCTGCACTGAGGGAGTGTCGTGCTGGCAGAGGAGCTGCATTGAGGGAGTGCCGTGCTGACAGAGGAGCTGCATTGCGGGAGTGCCGCACTGTCAGAGGAGCTGCATTGAGGGAGTGCCGTGCTGACAGAGGAGCTGCATTGCGGGAGTGCCGCACTGTCAGAGGAGCTGCATTGAGGGAGTGCCGTGCTGACAGAGGAGCTGCATTGAGGGAGTGCCGCGCTGACAGAGGAGCCGCATTGTGGGAGTGTCGTGCTGACAGAGGAGCCGCATTGAGGGAGTGCCGCGCTGACAGAGGAGCCGCATTGAGGGAGTGCCGCGCTGACAGAGGAGCCGCATTGAGGGAGTGCCGCGCTGACAGAGGAGCTGCATTGAGGGAGTGCCGCGCTGACAGAGGAGCCGCATTGAGGGAGTGTCGTGCTGACAGAGGAGCCGCATTGAGGGAGTGCCGTGCTGACAGAGGAGCCGCATTGAGGGAGTGCCGCGCTGACAGAGGAGCCGCATTGAGGGAGTGTCGTGCTGACAGAGGAGCTGCATTGCGGGAGTGCCGTGCTGACAGAGGAGCTGCATTGAGGGAGTGCCGCGCTGACAGAGGAGCCGCATTGAGGGAGTGCCGTGCTGACAGAGGAGCTGCACTGAGGGAGTGCCGTGCTGACAGAGGAGCTACATTGAGGGAGTGCCGCGCTGACAGAGGAGCTGCATTGCGGGAGTGTCGTGCTGACAGAGGAGCCGCATTGAGGGAGTGCCGTGCTGACAGAGGAGCTGCACTGAGGGAGTGCCGTGCTGACAGAGGAGCTGCACTGAGGGAGTGTCGTGCTGACAGAGGAGCTACATTGAGGGAGTGCCGCGCTGACAGAGGAGCTGCATTGCGGGAGTGTCGTGCTGACAGAGGAGCCGCATTGAGGGAGTGCCGTGCTGACAGAGGAGCTACATTGAGGGAGTGCCGTGCTGACAGAGGAGCTACATTGAGGGAGTGCCGTGCTGACAGAGGAGCTGCACTGAGGGAGTGCCGTGCTGACAGAGGAGCTACATTGAGGGAGTGCCGCGCTGACAGAGGAGCTGCATTGCGGGAGTGTCGTGCTGACAGAGGAGCCGCATTGAGGGAGTGCCGTGCTGACAGAGGAGCTGCACTGAGGGAGTGCCGTGCTGACAGAGGAGCTGCATTGAGGGAGTGCCGCGCTGACAGAGGAGCCACATTGTGGGAGTGTCGTGCTGACAGAGGAGCTGCATTGAGGGAGTGTCGTGCTGACAGAGGAGCTGCATTGAGGGAGTGCCGTGCTGACAGAGGAGCCGCATTGAGGGAGTGTCGTGCTGACAGAGGAGCTGCATTGAGGGAGTGTCGTGCTGACAGAGGAGCTGCAATGAGGGAGTGCCGCGCTGACAGAGGAGCCGCATTGAGGGAGTGCCGTGCTGACAGAGGAGCTGCATTGAGGGAGTGCCGCGCTGACAGAGGAGCCACATTGTGGGAGTGTCGTGCTGACAGAGGAGCCGCATTGAGGGAGTGCCGTGCTGACAGAGGAGCCGCATTGAGGGAGTGCCGCGCTGACAGAGGAGCTGCATTGAGGGAGTGTCGTGCTGACAGAGGAGTCGCATTGAGGGAGTGTCGTGCTGACAGAGGAGTCGCATTGAGGGAGTGCCGCGCTGACAGAGGAGCTGCATTGAGGGAGTGCCGCGCTGACAGAGGAGCTGCATTGAGGGAGTGTCGTGCTGACAGAGGAGCTGCATTGAGGGAGTACCGGGCTGACAGAGGAGCCGCATTGAGGGAGTGCCGCGCTGACAGAGGAGCCGCATTGAGGGAGTGTCGTGCTGACAGAGGAGCTGCATTGAGGGAGTGTCGTGCTGACAGAGGAGTCGCATTGAGGGAGTGTCGTGCTGACAGAGGAGCCACATTGAGGGAGTACCGCGCTGACAGAGGAGTCGCATTGAGGGAGTGCCGCGCTGACAGAGGAGCTGCATTGAGGGAGTGCCGCGCTGACAGAGGAGCTGCATTGAGGGAGTACCGGGCTGACAGAGGAGTCGCATTGAGGGAGTGTCGTGCTGACAGAGGAGCCGCATTGAGGGAGTGTCGTGCTGACAGAGGAGTCGCATTGAGGGAGTGCCGCGCTGACAGAGGAGCCGCATTGAGGGAGTGTCGTGCTGACAGAGGAGCTGCATTGAGGGAGTGTCGTGCTGACAGAGGAGTCGCATTGAGGGAGTGTCGTGCTGACAGAGGAGCCGCATTGAGGGAGTGTCGTGCTGACAGAGGAGTCGCATTGAGGGAGTGCCGCGCTGACAGAGGAGCTGCATTGAGGGAGTGCCGGGCGGACAGAGGAGCTGCATTGAGGGAGTGCCGCGCTGACAGAGGAGCCACATGAATGAATGAATGAAATTTGCTTATTGTCACAAGTAGGCTTCAAATGAAGTTACTGTGAAAAGCCCCTAGTCGCCACATTCCAGCGCCTGTTTGGGGAGACTGGTACATTGAGGGAGTGCCACGCTGTCAGAGGAGCTGCACTGAGGGAGTGTCGTGCTGACAGAGGAGCCACATTGTGGGAGTGTCGTGCAGACAGAGGAGCCGCATTGAGGGAGTGCCGCGCTGACAGAGGAGCCGTAATGAGGGAGTGTCGTGCTGACAGAGGAGCCGCATTGAGGGAGTGTCGCGCTGTCAGAGGAGCTGCATTGAGGGAGTGCCGCGCTGACAGAGGAGCCGTAATGAGGGAGTGCCGTGCAGACAGAGGAGCCGCATTGAGGGAGTGTCGTGCTGACAGAGGAGCCGCATTGAGGGAGTGTCGCGCTGTCAGAGGAGCTGCATTGAGGGAGTGTCGCGCTGACAGAGGAGCCGCATTGAGGGAGTGTCGTGCTGACAGAGGAGCCGTAATGAGGGAGTGTCGTGCTGACAGAGGAGCCGCATTGAGGGAGTGTCGCGCTGTCAGAGGAGCTGCATTGAGGGAGTGTCGCGCTGTCAGAGGAGCTGCATTGAGGGAGTGACGCGCTGACAGAGGAGCCGCATTGAGGGAGTGTCGCGCTGTCAGAGGAGCTGCATTGAGGGAGTGACGCGCTGACAGAGGAGCCGTAATGAGGGAGTGTCGTGCTGACAGAGGAGCCGTAATGAGGGAGTGTCGCGCTGACAGAGGAGCCACATTGAGGGAGTGCCGCGCTGACAGAGGAGCCGTAATGAGGGAGTGTCGTGCTGACAGAGGAGCCGTAATGAGGGAGTGTCGCGCTGACAGAGGAGCCGCATTGAGGGAGTGCCGCGCTGACAGAGGAGCTGCATTGAGGGAGTGTCGCGCTGTCAGAGGAGCTGCATTGAGGGAGTGACGCGCTGACAGAGGAGCCGCATTGAGGGAGTGTCGCGCTGTCAGAGGAGCTGCATTGAGGGAGTGACGCGCTGACAGAGGAGCCGCATTGAGGGAGTGCCGCGCTGACAGAGGAGTCGCATTGAGGGAGTGCCGCGCTGACAGAGGAGCTGCATTGAGGGAGTGCCGCGCTGACAGAGGAGCTGCATTGAGGGAGTACCGGGCTGACAGAGGAGTCGCATTGAGGGAGTGTCGTGCTGACAGAGGAGCCGCATTGAGGGAGTGTCGTGCTGACAGAGGAGTCGCATTGAGGGAGTGCCGCGCTGACAGAGGAGCCGCATTGAGGGAGTGTCGTGCTGACAGAGGAGCTGCATTGAGGGAGTGTCGTGCTGACAGAGGAGTCGCATTGAGGGAGTGTCGTGCTGACAGAGGAGCCGCATTGAGGGAGTGTCGTGCTGACAGAGGAGTCGCATTGAGGGAGTGCCGCGCTGACAGAGGAGCTGCATTGAGGGAGTGCCGGGCGGACAGAGGAGCTGCATTGAGGGAGTGTCGTGCTGACAGAGGAGCCACATGAATGAATGAATGAAATTTGCTTATTGTCACAAGTAGGCTTCAAATGAAGTTACTGTGAAAAGCCCCTAGTCGCCACATTCCAGCGCCTGTTTGGGGAGACTGGTACATTGAGGGAGTGCCACGCTGTCAGAGGAGCTGCACTGAGGGAGTGTCGTGCTGACAGAGGAGCCACATTGTGGGAGTGTCGTGCTGACAGAGGAGCCGTAATGAGGGAGTGTCGTGCTGACAGAGGAGCCGCATTGAGGGAGTGCCGCGCTGACAGAGGAGCCGTAATGAGGGAGTGTCGTGCTGACAGAGGAGCCGCATTGAGGGAGTGTCGCGCTGTCAGAGGAGCTGCATTGAGGGAGCGCCGCGCTGACAGAGGAGCCACATTGAGGGAGTGCCGCGCTGACAGAGGAGCCGTAATGAGGGAGTGTCGTGCTGACAGAGGAGCCGTAATGAGGGAGTGTCGCGCTGACAGAGGAGCCGCATTGAGGGAGTGCCGCGCTGACAGAGGAGCTGCATTGAGGGAGTGTCGCGCTGTCAGAGGAGCTGCATTGAGGGAGTGACGCGCTGACAGAGGAGCCGCATTGAGGGAGTGTCGCGCTGTCAGAGGAGCTGCATTGAGGGAGTGACGCGCTGACAGAGGAGCCGCATTGAGGGAGTGCCGTGCTGACAGAGGAGCTGCATTGAGGGAGTGTCGCGCTGTCAGAGGAGCTGCATTGAGGGAGTGACGCGCTGACAGAGGAGCTGCATTGAGGGAGCGCCGCGCTGACAGAGGAGCTGCATTGAGGGAGTGTCGCGCTGTCAGAGGAGCTGCATTGAGGGAGTGACGCGCTGACAGAGGAGCCGCATTGAGGGAGTGCCGCGCTGACAGAGGAGCCGCATTGAGGGAGTGTCGTGCTGACAGAGGAGCCACATTGAGGGAGTGCCGCGCTGACAGAGGAGCCGCATTGAGGGAGTGCCGCGCTGACAGAGGAGCTGCATTGAGGGAGTGCCGCGCTGACAGAGGAGCTGCATTGAGGGAGTGTCGTGCTGACAGAGGAGCTGCATTGAGGGAGTGTCGTGCTGACAGAGGAGCTGCATTGAGGGAGTGCCGCGCTGACAGAGGAGCTGCATTGAGGGAGTGCCGCGCTGACAGAGGAGCTGCATTGAGGGAGTGTCGTGCTGACAGAGGAGCTGCATTGAGGGAGTACCGGGCTGACAGAGGAGCTGCATTGAGGGAGTGCCGCGCTGACAGAGGAGCTGCATTGAGGGAGTGTCGTGCTGACAGAGGAGCTGCATTGAGGGAGTACCGGGCTGACAGAGGAGCTGCATTGAGGGAGTGCCGCGCTGACAGAGGAGCTGCATTGAGGGAGTGTCGTGCTGACAGAGGAGCTGCATTGAGGGAGTACCGGGCTGACAGAGGAGCTGCATTGAGGGAGTGCCGCGCTGACAGAGGAGCTGCATTGAGGGAGTGTCGTGCTGACAGAGGAGCTGCATTGAGGGAGTACCGGGCTGACAGAGGAGCTGCATTGAGGGAGTGCCGCGCTGACAGAGGAGCTGCATTGAGGGAGTGCCGCGCTGACAGAGGAGCTGCATTGAGGGAGTGTCGTGCTGACAGTGGAGCTGCATTGAGGGAGTGCCGTGCTGACAGAGGAGCTGCATTGAGGGAGTGTCGTGCTGACAGACGAGCTGCATTGAGGGAGTGTCGTGCTGACAGAGGAGCTGCATTGAGGGAGTGTCGTGCTGACAGAGGAGCTGCATTGAGGGAGTGCCGTGCTGACAGAGGAGCTGCATTGAGGGAGTGTCGTGCTGACAGAGGAGCTGCATTGAGGGAGTGCCGCGCTGACAGAGGAGCCGCATTGAGGGAGTGCCGTGCTGACAGAGGAGCTGCATTGAGGGAGTGTCGTGCTGACAGAGGAGCCGCATTGAGGGAGCGCCGCGCTGACAGAGGAGCCACATTGAGGGAGTGTCGCGCTGACAGAGGAGCTGCATTGAGGGAGTGCCGTGCTGACAGAGGAGCTGCATTGAGGGAGTGCCGCGCTGACAGAGGAGCCACATTGAGGGAGTGCCGCGCTGACAGAGGAGCTGCATTGAGGGAGTGTCGTGCTGACAGAGGAGCTGCATTGAGGGAGTGCCGCGCTGACAGAGGAGTCGCATTGAGGGAGTGTCGTGCAGACAGAGGAGTCGCATTGAGGGAGTGTCGCGCTGACAGAGGAGCCGCATTGAGGGAGTGTCGTGCTGACAGAGGAGCCGCATTGAGGGAGTGCCGCGCTGACAGAGGAGCCACATTGTGGGAGTGTCGTGCTGACAGAGGAGCTGCATTGAGGGAGTGTCGTGCTGACAGAGGAGCTGCATTGAGGGAGTGTCGTGCTGACAGAGGAGCCGCATTGAGGGAGTGCCGCGCTGACAGAGGAGCTGCATTGAGGGAGTGCCGCGCTGACAGAGGAGCCACATTGTGGGAGTGTCGTGCTGACAGAGGAGCTGCATTGAGGGAGTGTCGTGCTGACAGAGGAGTCGCATTGAGGGAGTGCCGTGCTGACAGAGGAGCTGCATTGAGGGAGTGTCGTGCTGACAGAGGAGTCGCATTGAGGGAGTGCCGCGCTGACAGAGGAGCTGCATTGAGGGAGTGCCGCGCTGACAGAGGAGCTGCATTGAGGGAGTGTCGTGCTGACAGAGGAGCTGCATTGAGGGAGTGTCGTGCTGACAGAGGAGCTGCATTGAGGGAGTGTCGTGCTGACAGAGGAGCCGCATTGAGGGAGTGTCGTGCTGACAGAGGAGCCGCATTGAGGGAGTGTCGTGCTGACAGAGGAGCCGCATTGAGGGAGTGTCGTGCTGACAGAGGAGTCGCATTGAGGGAGTGCCGCGCTGACAGAGGAGCTGCATTGAGGGAGTGCCGTGCTGACAGAGGAGCCGCATTGAGGGAGTGTCGTGCTGACAGAGGAGCCGCATTGAGGGAGTGTCGCGCTGACAGAGGAGCCGCATTGAGGGAGTGTCGTGCTGACAGAGGAGCCACATTGAGGGAGTGCCGCGCTGTCAGAGGAGCTGCATTGAGGGAGTGCCGCGCTGACAGAGGAGCTGCATTGAGGGAGTGTCGTGCTGACAGAGGAGCTGCATTGAGGGAGTGTCGTGCTGACAGAGGAGCTGCATTGAGGGAGTACCGGGCTGACAGAGGAGCCGCATTGAGGGAGTGTCGTGCTGACAGAGGAGCCGCATTGAGGGAGTGCCGCGCTGACAGAGGAGCCGCATTGAGGGAGTGCCGCGCTGACAGAGGAGCCGCATTGAGGGAGTGTCGTGCTGACAGAGGAGTCGCATTGAGGGAGTGCCGCGCTGACAGAGGATCCACATTGAGGGAGTGCCGCGCTGACAGAGGAACCACATTGAGGGAGTGCCGCGCTGACAGAGGAGCCGCATTGAGGGAGTGTCGTGCTGACAGAGGAGCCGCATTGAGGGAGCGCCGCGCTGACAGAGGAACCACATTGAGGGAGTGCCGCGCTGACAGAGGAGCCGCATTGAGGGAGTGTCGTGCTGACAGAGGAGTCGCATTGAGGGAGTGCCGCGCTGACAGAGGATCCACATTGAGGGAGTGCCGCGCTGACAGAGGAACCACATTGAGGGAGTGCCGCGCTGACAGAGGAGCCGCATTGAGGGAGTGTCGTGCTGACAGAGGAGCTGCATTGAGGGAGTGTCGTGCTGACAGAGGAGCCGCATTGAGGGAGTGTCGTGCAGACAGAGGAGTCGCATTGAGGGAGTGTCGTGCTGACAGAGGAGCTGCATTGAGGGAGTGTCGTGCTGACAGAGGAGCCGCATTGAGGGAGTGCCGCGCTGACAGAGGAACCACATTGAGGGAGTGCCGCGCTGACAGAGGAGCCGCATTGAGGGAGTGCCGCGCTGACAGAGGAACCACATTGAGGGAGTGCCGCGCTGACAGAGGAGCCGCATTGAGGGAGTGTCGTGCTGACAGAGGAGCCGCATTGAGGGAGTGCCGCGCTGACAGAGGAGCTGCATTGAGGGAGTGCCGTGCTGACAGAGGAGTCGCATTGAGGGAGTGTCGTGCAGACAGAGGAGTCGCATTGAGGGAGTGTCGCGCTGACAGAGGAGCCGCATTGAGGGAGTGTCGTGCTGACAGAGGAGCCGCATTGAGGGAGTGCCGTGCTGACAGAGGAGCTGCATTGAGGGAGTGCCGCGCTGACAGAGGAGCTGCATTGAGGGAGTGCCGCGCTGACAGAGGAGCCACATTGTGGGAGTGTCGTGCTGACAGAGGAGCTGCATTGAGGGAGTGTCGTGCTGACAGAGGAGTCGCATTGAGGGAGTGCCGCGCGGACAGAGGAGCTGCATTGAGGGAGTGCCGCGCTGACAGAGGAGCTGCATTGAGGGAGTGTCGTGCTGACAGAGGAGCTGCATTGAGGGAGTGTCGTGCTGACAGAGGAGCTGCATTGAGGGAGTACCGGGCTGACAGAGGAGCCGCATTGAGGGAGTGTCGTGCTGACAGAGGAGCCGCATTGAGGGAGTGTCGTGCTGACAGAGGAGTCGCATTGAGGGAGTGCCGCGCTGACAGAGGAGCTGCATTGAGGGAGTGCCGTGCTGACAGAGGAGCCGCATTGAGGGAGTGTCGTGCTGACAGAGGAGCCGCATTGAGGGAGTGTCGTGCTGACAGAGGAGCCACATTGAGGGAGTGTCGTGCTGACAGAGGAGCCGCATTGAGGGAGTGTCGTGCTGACAGAGGAGCTGCATTGAGGGAGTGTCGTGCTGACAGAGGAGCTGCATTGAGGGAGTACCGGGCTGACAGAGGAGCCGCATTGAGGGAGTGTCGTGCTGACAGAGGAGCCGCATTGAGGGAGTGCCGCGCTGACAGAGGAGCCGCATTGAGGGAGTGCCGCGCTGACAGAGGAACCACATTGAGGGAGTGCCGCGCTGACAGAGGAGCCGCATTGAGGGAGTGTCGTGCTGACAGAGGAGCTGCATTGAGGGAGTGTCGTGCTGACAGAGGAGCTGCATTGAGGGAGTGTCGTGCTGACAGAGGAGCCGCATTGAGGGAGTGTCGTGCTGACAGAGGAGCCGCATTGAGGGAGTGTCGTGCTGACAGAGGAGCCGCATTGAGGGAGTGTCGTGCTGACAGAGGAGCCGCATTGAGGGAGTGTCGTGCTGACAGAGGAGCCGCATTGAGGGAGTGTCGTGCTGACAGAGGAGCCGCATTGAGGGAGTGTCGTGCGGACAGAGGAGCTGCATTGAGGAAGTGTCGTGCTGACAGAGGAGCTGCATTGAGGGAGTGCCGCGCTGACAGAGGAGCCGCATTGAGGGAGTGTCGTGCTGACAGAGGAGCCGCATTGAGGGAGTGTCGTGCTGACAGAGGAGCCGCATTGAGGGAGCGCCGCGCTGACAGAGGAGCCGCATTGAGGGAGTGTCGTGCTGACAGAGGAGCCGCATTGAGGGAGTGCCGCGCTGACAGAGGAGCTGCATTGAGGGAGTGCCGTGCTGACAGAGGAGCCGCATTGAGGGAGTGTCGTGCTGACAGAGGAGCCGCATTGAGGGAGTGTCGTGCTGACAGAGGAGCCGCATTGAGGGAGTGTCGTGCTGACAGAGGAGCCACATTGAGGGAGTGCCGCGCTGACAGAGGAGCTGCATTGAGGGAGTGCCGCGCTGACAGAGGAGCTGCATTGAGGGAGTGCCGCGCTGACAGAGGAGCCGCATTGAGGGAGTGCCGCGCTGACAGAGGAGCCGCATTGAGGGAGTGCCGCGCTGACAGAGGAGCTGCATTGAGGGAGTACCGGGCTGACAGAGGAGCCGCATTGAGGGAGTGTCGTGCTGACAGAGGAGCCGCATTGAGGGAGCGCCGCGCTGACAGAGGAGCCGCATTGAGGGAGTGCCGCGCTGACAGAGGAGCTGCATTGAGGGAGTACCGGGCTGACAGAGGAGCCGCATTGAGGGAGTGTCGTGCTGACAGAGGAGCCGCATTGAGGGAGTGCCGCGCTGACAGAGGAGCCGCATTGAGGGAGTGTCGTGCTGACAGAGGAGCCACATTGAGGGAGTGCCGCGCTGACAGAGGAACCACATTGAGGGAGTGCCGCGCTGACAGAGGAGCCGCATTGAGGGAGTGTCGTGCTGACAGAGGAGCCGCATTGAGGGAGTGTCGTGCTGACAGAGGAGCCGCATTGAGGGAGTGTCGTGCTGACAGAGGAGTCGCATTGAGGGAGTGCCGCGCTGACAGAGGAGCCGCATTGAGGGAGTGTCGTGCTGACAGAGGAGCTGCATTGAGGGAGTGTCGTGCTGACAGAGGAGTCGCATTGAGGGAGTGTCGTGCTGACAGAGGAGCTGCATTGAGGGAGTGTCGTGCTGACAGAGGAGCTGCATTGAGGGAGTGCCGCGCTGACAGAGGAGCCGCATTGAGGGAGTGTCGTGCTGACAGAGGAGCCGCATTGAGGGAGTGTCGTGCTGACAGAGGAGCCGCATTGAGGGAGTGTCGCGCTGACAGAGGAGCCGCATTGAGGGAGTGCCGCGCTGACAGAGGAGCCACATTGAGGGAGTGCCGCGCTGACAGAGGAGTCGCATTGAGGGAGTGCCGCGCTGACAGAGGAGCCGCATTGAGGGAGTGTCGTGCTGACAGAGGAGCCGCATTGAGGGAGTGTCGCGCTGACAGAGGAGCCGCATTGAGGGAGTGTCGTGCTGACAGAGGAGCTGCATTGAGGGAGTGCCGCGCTGACAGAGGAGCTGCATTGAGGGAGTGCCGCGCTGACAGAGGAGCTGCATTGAGGGAGTGTCGTGCTGACAGAGGAGCCGCATTGAGGGAGTGCCGCGCTGACAGAGGAGCTGCATTGAGGGAGTGTCGTGCTGACAGAGGAGCTGCATTGAGGGAGTGCCGCGCTGACAGAGGAGCCGCATTGAGGGAGTGTCGCGCTGACAGAGGAGCTGCATTGAGGGAGTGTCGCGCTGACAGAGGAGCTGCATTGAGGGAGTGTCGTGCTGACAGAGGAGCCGCATTGAGGGAGCGCCGCGCTGACAGAGGAGCTGCATTGAGGGAGCGTCGCGCTGACAGAGGAGCCGCATTGAGGGAGTGCCGCGCTGACAGAGGAGCCGCATTGAGGGAGTGTCGCGCTGACAGAGGAGCTGCATTGAGGGAGTGCCGCGCTGACAGAGGAGCTGCATTGAGGGAGTGTCGCGCTGACAGAGGAGCCGCATTGAGGGAGTGTCGCGCTGACAGAGGAGCCGCATTGAGGGAGTGCCGCGCTGACAGAGGAGCTGCATTGAGGGAGTGTCGCGCTGACAGAGGAGCTGCATTGAGGGAGTGTCGTGCTGACAGAGGAGCCGCATTGAGGGAGTGTCGCGCTGACAGAGGAGCCGCATTGAGGGAGTGCCGCGCTGACAGAGGAGCCGTAATGAGGGAGTGTCGTGCTGACAGAGGAGCTGCATTGAGGGAGTGTCGTGCTGACAGAGGAGTCGCATTGAGGGAGTGCCGTGCAGACAGAGGAGCCGCATTGAGGGAGCGCCGCGCTGACAGAGGAGCTGCATTGAGGGAGTGTCGTGCTGACAGAGGAGCCGCATTGAGGGAGTGTCGTGCTGACAGAGGAGTCGCATTGAGGGAGTGCCGTGCAGACAGAGGAGCCGCATTGAGGGAGTGTCGTGCTGACAGAGGAGTCGCATTGAGGGAGTGCCGTGCAGACAGAGGAGCCGCATTGAGGGAGTGTCGCGCTGACAGAGGAGCCGCACTGAGGGAGCGCCGCGCTGACAGAGGAGTCGCATTGAGGGAGTGTCGCGCTGACAGAGGAGCTGCATTGAGGGAGTGTCGTGCTGACAGAGGAGCTGCATTGAGGGAGTGCCGTGCTGACAGAGGAGCTGCATTGAGGGAGTGTCGTGCTGACAGAGGAGCTGCATTGAGGGAGTGCCGCGCTGACAGAGGAGCCGCATTGAGGGAGTGTCGTGCTGACAGAGGAGTCGCATTGAGGGAGTGTCGTGCAGAGGAGTCGCATTGAGGGAGTGTCGCGCTGACAGAGGAGTCGCATTGAGGGAGTGTCGTGCTAACAGAGGAGCGACATTGAGGGAGTGCCACATTGGAGTGTCGTGCTGACAGAGAAGCCACATTGAGGAATGCCGTGCGGACAGAGGAGCCACATTGAGGAATGCCGTGCGGACAGAGGAGCCACATTGAGGAATGCCGTGCGGACAGAGGAGCCGCATTGTGTGTGGAGCTGGAATTCCACACTTAGAACCGGTTTCTCCTGAGTAACAACTTTTAACCAGAATTTAAGCACTGTCCTTTCCACAAAATATCAGTCACCACTGAATTCATAAACAGGAACATCTCTCAACCTTCCCTTAGAATAGGACAGCCATTAATTATCTGCCATTATCTCAAAACTCACCAATGAGAAAGACAATGAATGGTGAGATAGAAACCAAACCCAACCTCACCGAGCCCTGAAACCCACCGCTCCCCTGGTCTCAGGTTCAATTGAGAAAAAAATACTTCAAACAAAACTGGCCCAACCTGCCACCCCCTCGTCATTCAGCCAATTAGTGCCCATCAGGGGATTTCGTTGACATTCTCACTCAATTACCCTTTTCTTTGGAGCCATGGAGTCTCCCCTGGGAGCAGTGTGGAGAACATAAGAACATAAGAACTAGGAACAGGAGTAGGCCATCTGGCCCCTCGAGCCTGCTCCGCCATTCAATGAGATCATGGCTGATCTTTGTGGACTCAGCTCCACTCTCCGGCCCGTACACCATATCCCCGAATCCCCTTATTCTTTAGAAAGGCATCTATCTTTTTCTTAAAAACGTTTAAAGAAGGAGCCTCAACTGCTTCACTGGGCAAGGAATTCCAGAGATTCACAACCCTTTGGGTGAAGAAGTTCCTCCTGCACTCCGTCCTAAATGGGGGTACAACCCACATCCCAAGACCTTATCGCTGGCAACCTATCACATCGGTATTTCAGAGGTCTGCAGTTTCACTCCCATCCCCGCACGAAGGAATTTCCTACATTGCAACAGAACCCAGTGCAAAACAACTCCTGATGCTGTTTGTCACAGCCTGCTTGGCAACCAACATAATAATCATCTCAATATTGTTTTGAAGGGTTTGTTTTTAATGAAGGTCTCCACCCTGCTTACTCCCCAGGCAGTAAGGGCAGGTGGCAGGTCCCTAAGGCTTCTGTAACTACTGTAAATACCTGTCTGTCAATACCTCCTATCCTCTTGTACTCTGTCAACCCCAAACAAATGGGCAATCATATAGAGAAACTGCCTGGTTACTCGGACAAGTAAACAAGACAGGGTCCTTGGATAGACTCAGAATGCGAGAGAGAATTGTCTAATTTAATTATAGCTATGCCAAGCATCACAATGCCAATACGGGCAAAACCCTGCCAAAGTCAACTGATGTATCAAATGTTTTGCCCATTGCTGTCAACATTGACTGTAGAAAATCAGACAGCACAGAACAAGATCATTCGTCCCATTGCCATGATGCCAGTTCTCTGAAAAAGTTGTCCAATCAGTCCCGACCCATCCTCCCCCTGCACCCACACTCCGTGCCAACTGCCCCCACCCCCTCCCCTCCTCACCCTCCCCACCCCCTCCCCTCCTCACCCTCCCCACCCCCTCCCCTCCCCCTCCCCACCCCTTGTCGCCCCCATGCCCTCGTCGCCCCCCCTGCCCTCGTCTCGCCCCCTCCCCTCCCCTCGTCGCCCACTGCCCTCCCCCTCATCCCCGCCCCCCTTCCCCTGGTCGCCCCCCCCGGCCCCCCGCCCTGGTCGCCCCCTCCCCCTCCCCCTCCCCCCTCACCAATACTCGATGTGGATCTTGACGCTCATCCTCTCTCTGTGTCTGCGCGAGTCTGGGCCCCGCGCCTGCGCACTGTCTGGTCAGCTGACCCAGGGGGCGGGGCTCCCGGGGTAACAGAGCTGCATTGATGGAGCGCCGGATCGTCCCGCCGCAGGTCAGAGAGAGGCCACTCGGCCCGCCGCCCCCTGCTGCCCCACCCCTCAGACCCTCAACCCTGGCGGCTTCAAATAAACTGAGTGTAAAATACATCAATCAACTGAAATATATCTCAAATGCCTGAAATTGGGTGGCTGACAGTTGGCTGGAGGCGTCTGCCAGGGTCGGGGGCATAGGGGGAGCGAGCAGGAGATGGTTGATGGGTCTGGGGTCCCCCCAGGACAGGGATGACGGGCACAGGTCGCCCTTGCTGCGGCCTGCAAGGCAGCCATGTGACTGCCCACTCTGTCCCCCAAATGTGCAGAGACCCTCAGTATGGGCACCCCCCTCTCCGGGCCACCCCCTTGGGACCCTCACACCCCAGCTGACCCATCAAGGGGACGGGCATGGTCCAGTATCCCACCGGGGTTGGCACTGCTCCGTACACTAAGGAAGAGAAGACGTGATTGCCAATGCTTATCACAACTTTGAGATGGAAGAAGACTGGACGTTCAAAGTTTGGAAAGGACTGGAATGGAGGGAGGTGGTGCTTTTTTTTGCTCCAATACCCTCAGTCAGATCTAACCAATTATATCTTTTTTAAAACTCCAATCCAGAGCACCCGTGCTTTTTCGACCCAGGCATCCTGCTTGATATCCTGATGAGCACTGGAATATATGTGTCTCTTCCCTAAGGTTGAATCGGTTTGTTTTCTGAGACACGTGCCCCCTCTGAGTGGTGTTGTTGCTGTTGGAACTTTACTGAGGACAAGGGTGGCCCTGAGTATCGCCCTATGGGGCGATTCGGCTGGGTGCCCCCACCTGGGGAGGTTCCTTCTTTTCTCCCTGCTCGGTGAGTGTGGTGTTGGTTCTGGTGTCGGCTTCGTCTGGTGGGATGGTGCTGCCCGGGGTGGTGGGGGAGAGGACTGCCACCCCCCCTCTCAGGGCATTCGTGATATTGGTGCCTTTTTCCTCAGTGCTGGGCGAAGTTCCTCATTGGTTTGGGCCAATTTGTATGTCCAATCTTCCTGGGTTGGGGGAGAAGTGCTTTATCCTGATTAGGACTGGGCTGCTGCAACCTCAGTGGGGTGTAAGGGTTGGGGTTAAGTGGAAGTTCCTGGGGCAGGGGATCACGTTCTCCTGAGCCTTTTGTGATGGTGCTGAGCTTGACCAGCCCCAGAACCCTGACCAATTTCCTCTGTCCCCAAGAAATGGGAGTGTCCTCTCTCGCGGCACCCAGAAGGGGAGCCCGGTTTGCCTGGGTCTGAGCAATAACTTTGGGACGGAACAAGTGTTGTACCCAAGGGTTATCCATTTCTTTTTTCCCCGGGGTAGGCTGCCATGCTTAAATGAGCAACCTTTTTGATGGGTGGTCTTGTGATAGCCCTACCCCTTTTTCCTGAGCGGTCCTGGTTGTCGGGGTGGGTCCCCTGATGCTGGGGGTGTGGGGAAGGTTGGGCGTGCTGACTCTCCCTCCCAGGGCACCGCTCTTTCAGGGGATGCCCTGACAGCCCCCTTCTCCCTGGGGCAGGGTTCCCCCTTTCCGGCTGGGATCTGTTGATGTCCTTCTTGGCGTCGAGCCTTATGGTTATTCTGGTGCTCCCGAGGGGATGTGTCTTTGTTCATCGGGTGGTTTGTTCTTCCCTTGGACCTGGGACCCAGTGGGTGGGGTTTGGTAGCTAGGTTCTTGCTTGCTGTTTGTTTCTTACTCTTTAATCTTTTCTTAATTCTCTACGGGAGACCCTGGGTTTGAGGTTTGAGACCTAAGATTTCCTTGGACTGTGGTGCTCGATCCTCCTTATTGAATTGTAGCTGTACCAATGGTTGTCTGTTCTGTCCTGGGCCTGGAAGGGAGTTTTGATTGAGTTGTGGGTGTCAGTGTAATTCCCCCATAGCTCTGGGTTCCCAGGATTTTTTATTCTTTTTGAAGCTAATGCAATCCCAAACCAGACCCCAACAGGCTAGGATACTGGACAGAAACCCCAATATTTTAATTTTGTAAGACTGAGGAAAGGACACCTCGCTCCCGGAGAGATTACCTGCAAAAGAGGGATATGGTATATTAAAATAAACTTTATTACTTACACAGTATTAGAATATCGTTAACATCACACAAGAAAATACCCCTTCAATAATACTATTCAATTCAGTGAATACAATACCCTTAACTGCTATCTTTATTCCCACTCAAACAACAAGAAAAAATATCTCCGCTCTCAATCCACTTAAATATCATTGGCACAATCAAATATCTGCTTGACAGAGATGTGTTTTTGAGAAAGAAAGATCTTATGCCACAGCTTTAAAGAAAAGATCTGACTCCTGGCAAACCCATGCAGAAACTCTGGCTGTATTTCTTCTGAAGAAGCTTCTCAGCTTGTTTGAGCTCACCTTGTTCTCAGACAAGTCTGCACTGCTCGGAAAGACTGTTAATCTCTTTTAACTGAACTCAGTGAGAGCAAACTGTTTGACGTCTGTCCACAGCTTCATCTAGAACTCCAGTGACCTGCTTTTCCTGAAAAATGCCTGACACCTTAGCTCCACTCATTAGCAGCATCATCTTACCAAGCTGAAATCTAATTAACTTCACAGGGAATCCCCCCAATCCAAACAAAACTGTTTTAGCCAAGTTTTTTTTAATGATGGTTTAATTACACCCCGTCTCACAA
Organism: Scyliorhinus torazame; assembly: GCF_047496885.1. Taxonomy (NCBI): domain Eukaryota; kingdom Metazoa; phylum Chordata; class Chondrichthyes; order Carcharhiniformes; family Scyliorhinidae; genus Scyliorhinus; species Scyliorhinus torazame. The sequence continues at coordinate 131,351,703 of NC_092727.1, forward strand.
AGCCTCTGTTGTTTTAAAAAACAGGATTCTTTTAAAACATGATTTCAACAGTCATTCACATACTAACACAGGCTTTTAACCCTTACTGCAGCAAATACATATAATACAATATATCTGAAATTCCTACATTGATCACAAAGCTATGGGTATGATATAACTCTGTCTTTCGCTGCATACAGCTTAGAATCATTGCATCCCTACAGTGCACGATTCGGCCCAACGGGTCTGCACTGACCCTTTGAATGTGCATTCTACCCACGTCCACTCGCCCTATCCCCATAACTCCGGAATCTAACCTGCACATCCTTCAACAGTAAGGGTCAATTTCGCCTGGCCATTCCACCTGCCCTGAACATCTTTGGACTGTGGGAGGAAACCGGAGCACTCGGAGGAAACCCACGCACACACGGGGAGAACGTGCAGACTCCGCAAAGCCAGGGACCCAAGGCCGGAATTGAACCCGGATCCGTGGCGCTGTGAGGCAGCAGTGCTAAGCACTGAGCCACCGTGTCACACCACCCACTTGGTGCAGACGAATCTTTTATCTGTGGAGCGAACACGTTGGTGATTTAGTCCTTGTCTTATCTGTTCCTATGTTTTTGATTACTTCTGTTGTCTGCTGTACCTGTTTTGCATTGATACCAATGGCTTTTTTTCTCTTTTTCCTTTGTTTTGATGCAACCCCTGTTAAAAGCTTGAAAACTTCAATAAAAATGCATTAAAATAGATTGGGGTAAGACCCGAATTAAAGGAGTGCAGAGATCTGAGAGTTGTGGGACTGAAGAAGTTTGTGGAGATAGGGATAGATGAGTCCATTGATGGATTTGAAAACCAGGATGAGAATTTTAAATTTGAGGTGTTGCCAGACCTATTGATAATAATGAAGGTGGCGGAGGGATCAGAGAAGCATATGTCACAATTTAGTTATAATGGGAGATTTATCCAAATGTAGGCTGGGAGAAGCAGGAGACGTCAAGTAGTATTGGCAATAAACACATTGTTATGACACCCTGGGCTAGTGCGCGGTCAATTCCAGTCCCCGGAGTCCCAACTTAAGTGAATTAACCAATAATTCATGTAAAATTTGTGGGAGTTTTGTCCCTCAACTGCTCCAATGACATACAGGCACCAGATTTGTAAGTAAAACACAAAATAACTTTATTTATAACGATAAGAGTTAAACATGTAATGCGATAATAGAACAACGGTCTGCTAATCTAATTACTCCACAACCACCGTCCTGCCCTTCACCCACACACACACAAGACAGATGCACAGTGGGGCAGGGATGGATGAAAATAATAGGGATTAAAAGGGCGTGAGAGATGAGCATTTTCGCTGCTGAGATTGTGGTCTTTGTAGTCGGCGATCTTGGGACGCAAAGTGTTGGAACGGACCTTCTACTTTGTGCCTTCAATTAGAACCTGCAGGCTGTGGAATGTTCTCTGGGAGTCACATTCACTTGACTGACCTCCAAATTGGTTCTCAGTCCCACTGAGACTATCTTAGAACTCGCTGCCTGAGAATTTGAAAGAGGGTTTACATTGCATTTACTCTGCCTCTCGAACGCATGTCTGGCTTTTGTGCAAGTTTCTGGCTGCAGGGTAGAGTAAAAGGAAAGAGAAACCAAAGAGAAAATGCTGGAAAATCTCCTTAGGCAGGAAAGAGGTTCTTCTTCCAGACCCTCAGAGGTCTCAGGAGGGAGCTACAAGCGCCGTGCTTTCCTCAGCCTTTCAAACAGAGGTTAGGCTTTGGCAGACCTCGCCGCAGAGACTGCTTGCAGTCTTTTAATCAGAAGTTAAACGCCAGCCTCAGCTGATAGAGAGAGTCCAAACCTGCTCTCTCCTGGGCTACAACAGAACTGAACTCAAAATGGAGTCTGCCTTCTTTGCCAGACTGTTCTGGAACTCCCTCAATCGATCAGGATCGAAAGCCAACAAGGCCCGGGATTCCAGAGGAGCCAATTGGCTGCTAACCACATCCTTCAAAATGTGACATCACTGGACTATGCCAAATAGCACTGATGGGGATCCTCGAACCAGTTCAAGTAGCACCTTGTACCGGGGGGTGTTTCAATTTATAACCTGCAGAATTATGGAATCCAGCATCAAGGAACATAAAGGGGATTACACCGGAAAGCCAGAAAGGGAATCAAGGTTTAAACATGAGGTTCCTTACAACATCAATGAGCGGAGTTAAAAAAGCTAATGACGAAAACAATGGCAGAGCTGCCAACTAGCACGGATTTTCCGTATTTCGCATGGAAATTCGATTTGCCACATTGAAATACGGAATTGGGGAAATTTACAGCAACCCAGTGGGGTGGGGGGCGGGGGGGGGGGGGGGGGGGGAGATAGAGCTGCGTTATTTGCAACCATCATCCAAATTAATAAGCGAAGTGTTGTAGGAGAGGTAGAGTGTCTCCTGTCTAATTCTGACTGATCTTTCTGTTTTTTTGGGGGGGGGAGGGGGCTCGCCGCACCGCGGTGCCAGCGATGTTGGTCGGTTGCTCTGGAGAACAGGGTGTGGGGCAGGAGAGGCCTATGCGCGGGCACGGAGATGGGCAGGGAATATGTCAATGAGCTGGATGGGGGCGGTTCTCTGACCACATGGTGCGTGTGCTCCCATTTTCAGAGCCATTTGCAATGGGATCCAGTCCTAGTTCGTGGAGAGTGGGAGTGGGTTGGGAGAAGAGGAGGGGGTGGGGGCAACCAGAGATCTTCATTTTGTTTGATATTGGTTATATTCGACACAATTTGTTGCATTACAGAAGGGCTTACAGTGCAAAAGGAGGCCGCACAGTCCATCCTACAGAGCTGCCAGCTAGCACGGATTTAGAATACGGAAATATGATTTGTCATGTTGGAATACGTAATTGGGGAAATTTGCAGCAACCCAGTTACATGAACGTCCTGTGGAAAAGATAGCAGTACAACACCCAGTTATTGTAATCAAAAAATTCAAGTTGACGGTCTACACAATCACATGTAGTTACCTATTCCATATGTAAACATCACGCCTGCGTGTTGATATACTAAGCTAGTGCTACTGTCCGTACGTGTAGATCTACATCACAAATGCCTGGACTGACAGCGTTGTCACGTTTGAGTGGTTGAGTGGAAGAAAGCCCATGCAATGTTGAGTAGCGATCAAGACTTTGTTATCTGGTGCTACATCTAGAAAACAGACTTTCAAGAAGGACTATAGATCAAGATGGTCCTTCATTGCACCATCGAGAAAGGGTGAATACACTGCGTGATGTAACGTCTGCTCATCGGACTTCAGCATCGCTCACGGAGGAGCAAATGACATACAGGCACATATGCGATCCAAGGAACATAGTGCTGTGGCACAAGTTTCTGAAAGCACCCGCGACGTCAAACCTTCCATGCAACAGAAAGGCAACTTAGTCGTACGAGCAGAAACTTTGATGACACATTTCGTGATTAAACACAATGTGGAGTTTTCTGCTGCCGATCATTTGACTCATCTTGTGAAAGTAATGTTTCTGGGCAGTTCGATTGCTTCTAAGTTTGCTTCACGCCGGACCAAGATAGCAGCAATTGCCAAGACTCAAGACCAAGAGACGGAAGGTGGCATCCTTGAGAAAATCAGGAAAATCCCGTTCTCCATATTATCCGATGGGAGTTTTGACCATGGTGTGGAGGAACAACTCGATCCTATCGTTCGGTTCTTTGACACAGATGTGGACAGGGTGATCAGTGAGCTGCTTGAAATAGCGACAACGAAAGAGAGATCAAGCGGCAAAAACTTCTGGACAATGTTCTTGAGAAAAACAACATTTCTTGGAGAAACTTGACATGCTTTTCCGCAGACAATGCAGCAGGAATGATGGGAGTCCACAATGGTGTCGCTTCCTTTGTGAAGAAAGAAAAGACGGATATTTTCATTTTTGGATGTCCGCGCTACCTTCTTCACCTGGCTGCAGAGAGAGGGGCAAGTCACCTGCCATTCTCTCCAATGGACCTGCTTGTACTGGTCTATTACCACCTTGAGAAGTCTAGCAAGCACCACAAAGAGTTGAAGGAAATACAAATATTGTGCAATCTCGAAAATCACAGAATACATGTCTGCACAAGATGGTTGACCTTAGAAAGATCACCAGACAGAGTTCTGGAACAATGGTCTGCATTGCAATACTTCTTCCAAGAAGCAGAATCTGAGAAAGGAGGAAGGAAGAATGAAGGGGGCTTGAGAGACGCTGAACAACTGAAGGTTGACATTTCTGGAAAGACACCTACCAAGCCTCCAGCGGCAGAAACCATCACCAAGGAGAATGCTCAACCTCCACACACAAAGGGTAGTGTTACATTTAGCACATCCTCTACAACAAGAACATTGATTGCAGGAACATAAACCAGCGTTCATGTTGTGAAAGCAGAGTGTGGTTGCCTGGTTTTAGCTGCTGACAGGAAACAGGCCCCTGCAACAGTCAGACCCCAAAAGACCAGTGCAGGATTTTTTCAGAAAACTGCTGTTCTTGTGCATGGTACAAGACTGACAATGAAACAAAGATGGAAAAAGCGGCAGTTCAAGTGCTGGTAGCAAAAAGAAGTCTCCCACAGCTAGCAACCCTGTTGCTACTACAACACTACAGCCATCTCAAGGCAAAGCTTTGTCACAGAAGCAAGCAGCATTGTGCCTTTCTTCAATATACACTTCCTGTGTTCAACAGACTCACCCCGAGCTCCAAGAATAAGCTCCCAAGATACAAACTCTACATCAGAAGTTGCTTGACTTTCTTCAGGACCTGCTACTTCGCGTTGCCTGCTAGCTGCATGTACAAGGACAACTGTAATCAGAAGTCCAACGAATGGAAGTGGTATATCTAGACTTCCAGAAGGCGTTTGACAAGGTGCTGCGTAAAAGACTGATCCAGAAGGTGAGATCGCAGGGGATGGGGGTAGAGTATTAGATTGGATTGAGGATTGGCTGACTGACAGAAAGCAGAGGGTCGGGATAAATGGGTCCTTCTCTGGTTGGCAAGCTGTAACTAGCAGGCTGCCGCAGGGGTCAGTCCTCGGACCTCAACTGTTTACAATCCAAATATATGATCTGCAAACAGGGACAGAGTGTAACAGAACAAAATTTGTGGATGATACTGTAGCCACCTGAGTTGGCCAAGTCCCGATTTAAAATGGCGAACGGCAAAGGCTGAAGGGAAATTCAGCCAACACAGGCAGAAACCAGCAGGTGCAGGTTTGCTTTGTATTTAACTCTGCAAAAGCCCAGACAGCATCGATACCAGCGACCATCAGCTTAATAATGTAGCAGCCATCTACATACTAATGAGCAATCCCCGGGAACAATAGCAACATTTGGGACAAACAAAACTAAGCCAGACTCCCTGGCGCCAGCAGGAGCCAACACAAAGGAGGTTAACGGACACCTCAAGACCGCCCATCGATCAGGGAACCGCTCCAGTGTTGGAGAAATCGAACCAAGCGATTGGAACGAAGTCCAATCACCTAGAACCAGGTACAGGGTCCGCCCCGAAAGGCGGGAAGCCCCTGGGGACTATAAAGTTAAGCCCCCAAGTTCAAATCGGCCCTCTTCTTCTTGACCGGGTCACCCAGCAACGCAAACCAACATTGACCGTGACCGGTCCAGCGGCCGCCGAGAGATCGTAAGTCGTAAGTCAACGCTCGCTACGAGATAGGCGCTCCTAGCTACCAATCCGTACCAACTTCGAATCCCGCAGACTCAGAACCCGAACGAAAGGCTATTTGTTCCCCTGACCTGGTGGGCCAGTCCGAAGTTAAGTACAGGCCTGTTAGTTGTAGAAGTAGCTTAGACGTAGAATTTGTGCATGAGTAGCGATTACTGTGTATAATAAATGTGCTTTGATTTAAATCTTACTAATCAGAACATAGAACATAGAAAATACAGCACAGAACAGGCCCTTCGGCCCACGATGTTGTGCCGAACCTTTGTCCTAGATTAATCATAGATTATCATTGAATTTACAGTGCAGAAGGAGGCCATTCGGCCCATTGAGTCTGCACCGGCTCCCGGAAAGAGCACCCCACCCAAACTCAACACCTCCACCCAACACCAAGGGCAATTTTGGACATTAAGGGCAATTTATCATTGGCCAATTCACCTAACCTGCACATCTTTGGACTGTGGGAGGAAACCGGAGCACCCGGAGGAAACCCACGCAGACACAGGGAGGACGTGCAGACTCCGCACAGACAGTGACCCAAGCCGGAATCGAACCTGGGACCCTGGAGCTGTGAAGCAATTGTGCTATCCACAAGGCTACCGTGCTGCCTTTAAGAACAAATAAATCTACACTATATCATTCTACCGTAATCAGTGTATTGAGTTATTGGTCATTACTCGAACTTGAACCTCGTGGCGGTATCATAAAGATACCTGGCGACTCGAGAGCAAAGGTTATAAAACGAGCTAAGTGAACCAACCAAAAGTTAGCAACATATTACTGGCGACATTCTGACGGGACCCGAACGAGAAGTGGCTTCACCACTCCGGGAGAACTCAAAAATTTGAATTAGAGATCCAATTTGGAACAGAAAACCACAAGTGTTCAAGCAGTTCTGACCAATCCTCATAATTCGGAAGTGTGTGTATGCATGCGTAACTAACAGGGCTATAAGGTAAACTGATAGATTTATTGTTGCGACAAAACTGTCGGGAGTTTGTAGTCCGGAAAATAGCAAAAGCTGTACCCGTATTTACAGCACCGCCTTAGTACCCCTGTCCCAAATTTAAAAGATGCATTCGGACAAGAAAGATGGCAATGCAGGCAATGCAGCGCCTCATGAACCCACAGGAATTTGCGGTCGCAGCGACCAGCAGCAGTAGAGTAGGACAATGTCCCGTATGGGAGGAAGAAATCAGGAAGTACCTCAAAGGGAAAGGATGGCCCCTTTGGAGCGAATTCTGTAACAACGAGGAAACAGGTCCCGGGAGTATAGGACATACTTGGTGGGAGAACCTGAGCGAGATCCACAAGAAGAGCTTAGGGAAAGCTCGCAAGCCGATGGCAATCGTGTCCTGCTTGGCACAGTTGCGAGGCACAGAGGAGGTCGTTAGGACGCTCCGGAAAGAGGTATAAGGCATACATCGAATGAGTAATGTCGATGTAAGTGAGGTAGAAAGAGAGAACTTAGAGTTGAGGAGGAAGTTGGCGGCAAAAGATGGAGAGGTGGATGATGCCAAGGGGTCTCACCAGTCTTGTCTGGCACACTTAAGCAGCTTCCAGTCCCAGGATGAAAAGGCCTGTCAGGACACGCAACGTGCAGTCCTGGTACTTGAAGAAACCGAGAAGCAGGTAGAAGCATTGCAGAGGCAGTGTAGTGACCTGAAGGCAGCGTTAAGAGTACTCCATGCTGCCACCACGGAGCAAAGACAAAGGTCACTAGACCACGCAAAGTGCTAGAAGCAGATTGCAGAGCTGCAATCGCTGCTTTCAGTCCAAAAAGGATTCCAGGAAACCTTTGGAACAAAATTAGATGAGGAAGACGGCCCTGATTGGGAAGAGTTAAACGAGACAGTGCAGAGAAATGTTCAGGGAACATGTGCGCAGGGAAAGCCCCAAAAGAGGAAAGCGCCCCAACCCCCCACAGAGCAGACAGTTCAGGCTCCAATGAACCCAGTCACCACCCACCGCACAGCCACATCGGACGACACGGAATTTTTGTATACCACCACCTTAACAGTGACCCAATTACGGGATGCGTGCGATAAAATCAAACCGTTCCTCCCCACCTCAGACCCCCACCATTTCTTTGCCAGAGTAAAGCAGCAAGTGACCATGTACGGCCTGGATGAGCGAGAGCGTGTAAAGCTCACAGTTTTGAGTTTAGACCCTTCAGTCGCAGCAGCCCTTCCCGACCCACAGAATGTAGGAGGAGGCACCCTTGCAGAAATGCATACCGCGATCCTAGATGCGATCGGGTATAACCGGGGTGACCCCGTAGATGGCCTCAATAAATGCAGGCAAAAGAAAATCGAGCGTTTGCTGGACGCCTGTGGATCCACTTTGCAGCAGTTTTTGGAGACTTAGACCGCGCCCATTTGTCCCCAGACAACATGGCCAAATGGACCCGCACCCTTATCTCCCATGCCACAGAAACAGGACAGAAAGCGTGCGCAAATTATGATCCCTCAGAGGAGGCTCATAATGAAAAATTGGTAGTAAAAAGATTGTCCCGTGCCTGGGAGCAGTCTGTACAAAGCAAACCCGCAGTTAAAAATCCCGAAGAAAAGCAGGCAGGAGCAGACATACAAGTAGTTAAAGCACACCAGAACCCCGCATGGGTAAATGAAGGAAAGAACAGCCCCCCACAAAAGTCACAGGAGTGTTACAACTGTGGACAATTGGGACACTTTGCAAGGGAGTGCAATGCCCCACGAAAGCCACAGAGAGCCCAGCAGACGGGCACTCTAAGTAGGAATAAGACAGAGCCCATTCATAGTGTTAGCACCCGTTCCGATCAGACGGACCTGACCGGAACGGACTGACGGTGTTCGGGCTCCCCCAGTTGGGTCTGCGACACCCTTTGGGATAGGTCCGGACGACCGGTAGTCACAGCAAAGATATGGGGACAGCCCATCGAGTTTCTCTGGGACACAGGAGGGTCCCGCACCACAATAAATTCCTCCACCCTGTTTCAAAAAGACACGTAGCCCACTACAGCCACTATCACCCTCAGCGGCTTTACAGGCCACTCACAGCAGGGACACATCACAGCCCCTGTACCCATTCAAATTGGAACCATCACCACCAAACACCCCATGGTTTTAGTTGACCTGCCCCACACAGCAGAACACATTCTAGGAAACGATGTTATGAATTCCCACAACTTATCATTCGATCCAGTCAACCAATGTGTCTGGAAAATGGCAAAGTCTGCAAGAGCCCCCGCAACGCTCACCATAGGAGAATACGCCAACAAAATCAGCGCAGTCGGCGAATTTTGGTTTAACCCGACCACGCTTAGCACGGACAAGCAGGTTAGGGCAGTGTTACAAAAGAACAGGACAGCATTCGCGACCCACAAACACGACTGTGGCCGGATGGCTGGCTCCTTACAAATCACAGGACCTGACCCAAGACCCCCAAAACAGTATGGATTTCCCCAAGAGGCAGAGGGAGAAATCGTAAAAGTAATCGAAAGCTTATTAAGCAGGGCGTACTTAGATCAGTCGCCTCTGTAGCCACCTAAAATGGCTGATTCCCGATTAGAATGGTCAAACCCCGATCCAAAATGGTGAACGGCAGAGGCTGATGGGAAAATCAGCCAACAGGACTCAAACGGACGGCTGCAGGTAAAACAGTGTATTCGCCTCTGAGGGAATCCAGACAGATCGATACCTGCAGCCATTAACATCACAACAACCCAGCCACCTGCATAGCAAACAGCCATCCCCGGGAACAATTGCTACAAATGAGCAATTGTAAAGCTACTCCAGACCTCTCGGCGCCAGGGAGGCTAACAAAGAAAGGTGGGCGACCACCCCCCCGATCAAGGAATCGCCCCATTATTGGAGCATATCGAACCGAGTGATTGGGACCAAGTCCAATCACTTGGAACCAGGGTCAAGGTCCGCCCCGAGAGGCGGGAAGCCCCTGGGAACTATAAAAATAGGGGCCAAGTTCAGATCGACCCTTCTCTTCCTGCTCGCAACCTTCGCAAGAACCTTCGACCAAGAAACAGTAAGTTTGACTCCAGCGATCGCTACCCGATAGACACTCCTAACCATCGACCTTTATCAGCCTTTGAATCCCGCGGGCTCAGACCAATTCGAAAGACCATTTGTTTCCCTGACCTGGTGGGCCATTCTCAAAGTTAAGTATTGACCTGTAGTGGTAGGTAGTGATATAGAAAGTAGGATTATTGTGTAAGTATTTATTGCTGTATATAATAAATGATCGTTGATTTAACTCTTACTAAGCGGTGTGCTGCATTATTAATCATAACTTGAACTTGAACCACGTGGCGGTATCAGAAAGATACCTGGCGACTCGTGAGCAAAGGTGACTTAGAGCTAATAAAACTAAGGCTAATAAGAGCAACGCCTCCACTAATAATGCTCCGATTTGGCCAGTGAGAAAGCCCGATGGATCATGGCGACTGACCATCGATTACCGGGAACTCAACAAAATCACCCCGCAGCAGCCCCCACAGTAGCCACAAGTCCCGAGACCATGCTCAAGCAGGGACTCAATTCCCGATTCTTTACGGTTTTGGACATCAGTAATGGATTCTGGTCCATTCCATTGACAAAGGCGTGCCAGTACAAATTTGCCTTCACCTTTAAAAACCAACAGTACACGTGGACATGCCTTCCACAAGGATTCCACAACTCCCCGTCCATTTTCCACCGACAGCTGGCAAATGGCTTAGCCAAATTTTCTCGCCCCGAATGTCTGGTCCAGTATGTAGACGACCTACTACTGCAGACAGACACCAAGGAAGAGCACATTGAGCTTCTGTCCGAACTCCTGGAACTCTTACACTCAATTGGTTGTAAAGTTAACCCCAAAAAGGCCCAGATTCTGGAAGACAAGGTGATATATTTGGGTACAATTATCACACATGGTAAACGCGAGATCGAGCATAAAAGGATTGACTCGATCGCTAAATTGCCCCTTCCCCAGAACGTTTCAGCCCTCCGGTCGTTTTTAGGACTGGTTGGCTACTGCCGAAACCACATTGACGGTTTCGCCAGCAAGGCAGCACCCCTCTCAGACCTCCTAAAGAAAGGAGCCCCCTGGGAATGGCTTCCGCAGCATACGGATGCTGTGGATGCTTTGAAGCAAGCACTCATAGCAGCCCCCACACTACAAGTTTCAGACCCGCTTTCCCCCTACGCGATAGAGATAGCAAGCACAGACCGCACCCTTTCGGCCGTGCTCCTCCAGGAACGGCACGAACAGTTAAGGCCCGTGGCTTATGCCTCCAGAGTTTTAGATGCTGTGGAACAGGGATTTTCAGCCTGTGAAAGGCACCTGCTCGCAGTATTCTGGGCAGTACAGTATTTTTCGTACATTCCCGGACTGAACCCCATCACCATCCTCACGGAACACACCCCCACCCAACTTTTACTGGACGGACGACTAAAGGACGGTACAGTTAGTCAGATAAAAGCAGCCAGATGGACCCTTCTTTTGCAGGGACGGGACATCACTGTTAAAAGGACAAAGACCCACACTTTTTTAGCCGATAACTTACAGTACCCCGGAACCCCCCATGAATGTGAACTTATCTCTCCACACCACAACACAGGCCCCTTTATTGCTAAAACACCCCCCAGAAAGATAGGTAGTTCAACCCAGAGCCCCAAGCACACAGACACTTGCGAACCCATAAAGATATATGTGGATGGATCTTCCACAATATTAGAAGGGAAGCGCATAACAGGATGAGGTATTTATGTCGAGGACGCGCAGGGACGCGCCCTAGAAGAAATAGCAATAAAACTTCCAGGACACTTAGGCGCGCAGGTGGCAGAACTTGCGGCCATCGCATACAGAGTGGAACACCCAGATTCCTTCCCCAGCCCAGCAGACATATACTCGGACAGCCTCTATGTCTGCAACAGCCTTACGGAATTCCTACCCCTGTGGAAAGCAAGAGGATTTGTTTCCGCAGACGGAAAACCCCTCCCTTCAGCCCCATTGCTCCGTCACATCTTAGAGAGAGCACAAAACAGGACTTTGGGATAGTCAAAGTTCGTAGCCACCACCGTTCCCCCCTGGAAATGTAAAAGCTGACGCACTGGCAAAAGCAGGTTCCAGGCACAGATATTTTTGGACACCCCCCCGAGAGCGCACCAGTGAATGCAGTTCAGGTCTCGCAGACTAAGATCGAGGGTCTAGTGCAGGCCCAGAAGCAGGACAGCAATCTCAAGGAGATTTTGAAAGGAAACTGTCCAGCCCCCTATGATAGGTTTAGAAATGCACTGACCACACATGACGGTGTGGTGGTAAAAGACACCCTTTATGTGGTTCCTGAACAGGACAGGAATCAACTGATTTGTTTATTCCATGACGGTCATGGACATCAGGGAATCGATCCCACTACAGCCCACCTCAGGCAGCTCTGTTGGTGGCCGAGTTTAAAAGAAGATGTTACTCACTACGTTGAGAATTGTCTTATCTGTGCCCAGAATAATCCGGACAGATATGCCAAGAAGGCTCAGCTCAGTCACACCCGACCCGTTAATGGCCCCTGGACTAACCTCCAGATTGATTTTATAGGACCATTGCCCCCTTGTAGGAATGGTTATAAGTATGTACTCGTGGTGATAGACACGTTTACCAAATGGGTGGAAGCATTCCCATCCAGGACTAACACGACAAAGACCACAGCCAAGATTTTAACCCACCACATCTTTACGAGATGGGGACTCCCCCGCAGCATTGAATCCGACCAAGGTTCCCATTTTACGGGACGTGTCATGAAGAAGGTCCTCACGATATTTGGCATTACCCAAAAATTCCACATAGCATACCACCCCCAGTCAAGTGGTATCGTGGAGCGCATGAATCGGACCCTAAAATCCACCCTCAGAAAAATAGTCCAGCAAAACAACACCACTTGGGACTCAGTCCTCCCTTTTGCGCTGATGTTTCTGCGAAATACAGTTTCCACATCCACCGGTTACACCCCACACACCCTCATGACCGGACGCCCTATGAAAGGCACAGAATTTTTATTAGGTTTAGATTTGACCAGCCCCGAAGTGCCGGCCCTCACACACGAGAAAGCAGTAGAACAATTGGTGGAGAATGTTAAAATGGCTCAGCTAGCAGCCGCAGTGAAATTGGGCTCAAGAAAGAAACAGGGCAAGGCTTGTTTCGATAAGACAGTGCATGCGACTGAGTTCAGTGTAGGACAGCAAGTCATGCTCTCCGTATACAACCCCAGCACATTCCTGTCACCAAAGTACTCGGGTCCGTACTCCATTGCGGACCAAGTAAGCCCTTCCGTCTACAAAATAAAGTACCCCAATGGAAAGACCGCGTGGTTCCATATCAACCAGCTGAAGGCATATGGAACACAGTCTAACCACGCACACCACGTCATGCACGACGCAGCAGACCACGCCCCGCCCACAGCCAACGTAACCCTACCATCCCCCAACACGTCCAGCCCAGTCACGGACTCAACCTCGACTCCACCCCCGAAATATACACTCCGCCCCGGAACGCCCACAGACAGCAGCAGCAGCGACTGTGACTCGGACAATAGCCACAGCACGCCTCCCTACTATCCCTATGCAATAGGACCCACACCCAGCGAATCTGACCACGATTCGAGTGATCCCTTCATGATCACTTTCCTAAACAAACCCCACCACCGACCATCGACCTACAATGACGACCCCGATTCCGTCCCCACAGAACTAGACACCACCTTTTGGCACCGAGATAATTCGTACAGACTCGTCCGGAATGACGAGACTGATCCCAAATCACACCAAGCAGCCCTATCAGCCCTGATACACTCGAGAGTTTGGCATCCGGGAGAAGATGACGACCTTGAGTCTGACTCCCAAAACGCGAACCCCTTTGCGACCCTGTTCGCAACCGATAACTGAGGTATCCAGATGATGTTTTAAAAGGAACCGCTTGGGAGAAAACGGTGTCGTTTCTGATGGAACCTGCAGCATGTTTTATGTTGTTTGTACTTGTACTGTTAAATGTTGTATGTCAGACCGGAATTTTTTTTTCCACGGCCCCACGCCACCACCCTTCTGACGCCCACTGGCAGTCAGAGAAACTAGTTTGGCCAGACGCTAGTTCAGAGGAACTAGTTTGTCCGCAGAGACTTGTTAAGGTCCCAGACTCCAGTTCAGCGGAACTTGTCTGTCGACGGAAACACAGACCCCCGTTCGTAACTGCTCTTCTGGTTCGAGGAAGGAACCAATACGGCAGCCCCCTACGATGACTACATTTCTTGCCCGTTCTTGTCGGTTGCTCAGGCAGTGGAGAAACGACATTGGAACCCGCCCTGCCTGGAAACCCCCCCTCTGGTCAGCTACACTCGGGTAGAGAACACACGGCATTGGTCGCCGTCCTACCCGGGGACTCCATCCAAATCTTACCCGTCGCGGCCCATACGCACCTCATTTTGGAAAATTTGGTTCAAAAAGTTTTGTTTTGTTTCAGATGACCCTTAGGTTGCCAACCCTCTGCTATTTACATCCTGAAACATTGGGATGGTGGACCGCACAGTCTGCGAGACGGCTCACACTGGTTCATTATCTGTATGTGTGTCTTGTCCTGAAATTCGGTTTTTGAAAAAAAATGAGGGAGTCACACATAGTGACCAATTCTAAAGGGAGTAATTAGCACTAAAGGACAGACAGGCTATCGTACGAGATATTAACACAAGATAGTTACTGACACTATGCTTGTTTCCACAGAACCCCAGAAGCTCCAGGACCAGAGAAGAGAAGAGAAAGAAGAAGAAGAACCATGAGGACATCCTCCGTGTTGCTCATCGCCCTAATGGACATTTGGTTGCGCGCGAACGCGAACCCCCTGACCCCAAACCCCCCCAGCCGTTAATGATTCACTTCCCCACAGTACCCAGAGCCCAGTCACAAGCAACACCACACCATCTTGGTGTGACAGGTTTATAACCTGGTACTCCCTATCCTACGTGATAGAATCCTTGTTGGTATTGGCGATACTCTGCTGCATCGTGCAGACTACTCGTCTGAGAAAATTGAGAAGGAGAGCGCACCGTGCTCGCACCCCGGTATATAGAATAAGACCCCCTATTTTCAGATACGACCAGACCCCCGACCCCCACGATCTATAATAAAGAGCATTCATTTGCGATTTGTTGTAAATAAAGAAATGTTCATGAGCAATTGTACGATCCTGAGCTTGACTGCTAAGGTAGGAAAATGTGTATAAAACTGCTATGATTTTGTTTCTATGATTGAGGAAGTTAGAGTGATGAAATATTTGAGTGAGTGTAGTTTATTAAGGATAGTTAGAGATTCCCATTTTCTTGTTTTGTAATGCATGTCCCTGTTTTGACATAGCGCCCCTCAGAATTGTTAGTTAAAATTTTTTTGCATAGTTATGGTCAGTGTAGAGGCCATCGAAGAGTGCTCGCCGGGTCAGGGAATGGAAAGCAACGCAGTTATGTGATCCTTCACGCTTCACGTTAGGATCACAAGGAGGGAGTGTAGCCACCTGAGTTGGCCAAGTCCCGATTTAAAATGGCGAACGGCAAAGGCTGAAGGGAAATTCAGCCAACACAGGCAGAAACCAGCAGGTGCAGGTTTGCTGTGTATTTAACTCTGCAAAAGCCCATACAGCATCGATACCAGTGACCATCAGCATAATAATGTAGCAGCCATCTACATACTAATGAGCTGTACTGCTGAACTACTGTACTGTGCTGTATCGTTCTATGTTCTATAGTGTAGGTTAGATGGCTTTTGTTTCGGTGCAACATCGTGGGCCGAAGGGCCTGTACTGCGCTGTATCGTTCTATGTTCTATGAGCAATCCCCGGGAACAATAGCAACATTTGGGACAAACAAAACTAAGCCAGACTCCCCGGCGCCAGCAGGAGTCAACACAAAAGAGGTTAACGGACACCTCAAGACTGCCCATCGATCAGGGAACCGCTCCAGTATTGGAGAAATCGAACCAAGCGATTGGAACAAAGTCCAATCACCTAGAACCAGGTACAGTGTCCGCCCCGAAAGGCGGGAAGCCCCTGGCGACTATAAAGTTAAGCCCCCAAGTTCAAATCGGCCCTCTTCTTCTTGACCGGGTCACCCAGCAACGCGAACCAACATTGACCGTGACCAGTCCAGCGGCCGCCGAGAGATCGTAAGTCTTAAGTCAACGCTCACTACGAGATAGGCACTCCTAGCTATCAAGTCGTAGAAGTAGCTTAGATGTAGAATTTGTGCATGAGTAGCGATTACTGTGTATAATAAATGTGCTTTGATTTAAATCTTACTAATCGGTGTATTGAGTTATTGGTCACTACTCGAACCTGAACCTCGTGGTGGTATCATAAAGATACCCGGCGACTCGAGAGCAAAGGTTATAAAACAGAGCTAAGTGAACCAACCAAAAGTTAGCAACAATACTAAAATAGGTGGGAAAGCAGGCAGGGAAGAGGAGATACAGATTTTACAGCTGGATATAGATAGGCTAGGAGATTGGGACAAAGTTTGGCAGACGGAGTTTAATGCGGATAAGTGTGAGGTTATCCATTTTGGCCGAAAGAATAGGCAAATTATTATCTAAATGGAAAGCAGATTCAAAATGCGTCTGGGCAGAGGAATCTGGGTGTCTTTGTTCATGAATCGCAGAAAGTTGGTATTCAGGTACAAAATGTAATAAGAAAGGTAAATGGAATGTTAGCGTTTATTGCAAAAGGACTGGAGTATAAAAGTCGAGAAGTGTTTTTGCAATTGTATAGGGTGTTGGTGAGACCACATCTGGAGCATTGTGTCCAGTTTTGGTCTCCTTATTTGAGGAAGGATGTGGTGGCATTGGAGGCAGTTCAGAGGAGAGTCACCAGATTGATTCCGGGGATGAAAGGATTGACGGATGAGGAGAGATTAAACAGTTTGGGTTTATACTCGCTGGAGTTTAGAAGGATGAGAGGGGATCTGATCGAGGTGTATAAAATACTCAGTGGAATTGATAAAGTAAACGTAGAACAAATGTTCCCCCCTGTGTGGCAATCTGGAATAAGAGGTCACGGAAGTAGGTTGAAAGGCAGTAGATTTAGAACTGAGATGAGGAGGAACTACTTCTCGCAGAGGGTGGTGAATTTGTGGAACTCACTGTCCCATAGTGCGGTGGAATCTGAATCATTAAATGTTTTCAAGAAAGAGATAGATATATTTCAGATATTAAAAAAACAGGTTAATGAGATATGAGCAACAGGCGGGGAGGTTGATTTGAGACCAGGAAGAGATCAGCCATGACCTGATTGAATGACAGAGCAGGCTCGAAGGGCTGAATTGCCGACTTTGGTTCCTAATTCCTACGTTCTTATGAAGACCTCATCATTGGTGGGCAAGCGAGGCAGTTTCTCAAGATGGGACACCTCACCTCGCAAGATAGGAGTAACTGTGACTCATCAGTACAAAAGTACCATGTTGCAGTGTGTGACCATGACTACCACCAGATTTCGCTTTCAAGACGAATTGCTGCTACATGCAAGAGTGGCAAATCGAAGGGGGGGGATGGAGGGAAACTTTACGTCAGTTTGTTACTTTGCAAAGCGATTCCATGTCATGGAAGATGTTCTGGATGATGTAGCAGTGGAATTTGCTCAATTCCAGGTTGACACATGGGAAGGTATTGCATTAGACAGGATGATCCGACAAGGTTTGGGTGGATATCTCCCAGCTGAGGGGAAAATCAATCGGTGTGAGCTGAAATATCGTCACTTTCCAAGAATCATGCTGGCGGTCTCGTCAATTACGCTCAAGGTGAACGAATCTTCAGTCTGGTCAGGAAGAACTCCACTGAGCTTCGTCCCAGTTTAGGAACCAAGACACTTGCTGACTGCCTCACTCACAAAGTCTCCGCTCAAGCCAAAGGACAGTGCTGTCACAAAATGCAATTCAATGCAAAACTGCTTGGTAAGTACAAAAGAGCTACATGTACATCTTTAAGCCTGAGGTAAACTCTGAAATTAAGATGCAGTGTAGCTTGAAGGACCATTCCACATGAGAGCAGGTGATTGTAAGACTGTTTGACAAATGCAAAAGAGCTGCATCAGTCAAGTTGAACTGAGCTCTGAGGACAGGTGTAAAGCCAATAAAATTAATTATGAAAGCAGGTGATTTTCTAAATGTAAGTAAATATTCAGACCCACTGCAGTCCATTTTTCAGATGCTTACATGTACATACCCTCTCCGCATCACTCAGGAAGACCGGCCAAATTGTCAACACAATTGCATATACAGGGCCTACTATAAACTACACGAGTCCTTGAATTGTCAGCAGATCAAGAATATTGTGTAACAAACTAACTTCCTTTAGCTCGATAATACCAGGAGAATTTCCTTACATTTTTTCAAGATGACAGTGAAGTGAATTCCATGTATCAGAACACCAGTTAACCCAAAATTGAGTAGATGCCAAAGTTTCACCAATGTAAATGTTTATGTTTGTTTGAATGGTCAGATCGCCATAACTTGTTAGTTGTTGACATCCGATACCCTATCACTGATTTTTTGTTTGTTTACATTTTTTTTCATTAAAGGGCAATTTAGCGTGTCCAATTCACCCACCCTGCACGTCTTTGGGTTGTGGGGGGTGAGACCCACGCAGACACGGGGAGAATGTGCAAACTCCACACGGACAGTGACCCAGAGCCGGGATCGAACCTGGGACCTCGGCGCCGTGAGGCAGCAGTGCTAACCACTGCGCCACCGTCCTGCCCATGATTTACTGTATGTTTGAAACTTAATTTGAAAACACACGCTAATGACGCTGTACATGTAAACACGTGAGGTTTACACAATCCATTCGTGTTTTGGAAAAGTTGATTGACCAATGATGTTTAAGACGTCCACTGTACAACAGGTTGTTTAATCTTATCATATGCAGGGTGCAAGGAAGCAGATTTGGAATATTTAAAATAATAAAATCAAAGACTTTGCTTCATCATCGCACGCATGGCTGAATGTGATTGGCCACTGATTTGTGCACTGAGCTGTACTGCAGACTGATGGGCACTTTTTCTTTGAAATGAAGATACTGAATTTACTGCCAAAGTACTATTTCTGGTAGCTACTGATGATTCCTGTTGGAAAAGGTTGGCAGCTCTGCAATAGGACTAAAGATGGACAGCTTTCCCAGACCTGATGAGTTCCAATCTAGGCCATTACAAGGCTATGGATCAAGTGCTGGAAAATGGGATTAGAATAGCTAGGTGCTTGATGGTCGACCCAACGCAATGGGCCGAAGGGCCTCTTTCTATGCTGTAAAACTCTGTAACACAAAGTGAGGTTATTGCCAAGCTCTCCAGATTCAGGAATTGTCCCTTCTGGTTTGGGAAATTGGATTTGGGAAGAGAATGTTCCATCTGATTAACCTAATTGATTTTTTAAAAAATAAGTCGTGAGGATTTTGGATCAGAGTGTGTGTATCAGCCATTGACAGCGCCCGTGATCCTGAATCCGAATGTAATGTCTTCCAGCCCCAACCACCAGCTGCTCACCGCTGCCCTCAAGTGGGCAGTGATGATACAGCAGGATGATTCATGGAATCCACAATTTCACCTCTCATCCAAGGGGAGGTCAATCAATTTAAAACCACTTAATGTGAATTTCTCAAAACAGCCAACTTGGACGGTGGAAGAAATGAAAGGCAGCCGATGCTGGAAGGCAGCAAGGAGGCAGAAATTGCTGCAGGCAGCATCACTGGGGCGAATAGATGGGTTGACCAACAGGATCATGTAATAATGGACAGGAACATTAATCTAATCACAAACACCATCATAAAATACTATCACTAACTCCAGAAAGAGTTGCATGAAAGCCTGTCATCACCTCAGTGTTTCACAACCAATGAAGTACTTTTGAATTGTACTCACTGTCTGTCTTTTGCAGGATGGCAGCCGGTGACTAGTGGTGTGCCTCAGGGGTCTGTGCTGGGACCACAACTTTTCACAATATACATTAATGATCTGGAAGAAGGAACTGAAGGCACTGTTGCTAAGTTTGCAGATGATGCAGATGATACAAAGATCTGTAGAGGGACAGGTAGTATTGAGGAAGCAAGGGGGCTGCAGAAGGATTTGGACAGGCTAGGAGAGCGGGCAATGAAGTGGCAGATGAAATACAATGTGGAAAAGTGTGAGGTTATGCACTTTGGAAGGAGGAATTTAGGCATAGACTATGTTCTAAATGGGGAAATGCTTCGGAAAGCAGAAGCACAAAGGGACTTGGGAGTCCTTGTTCACGATTCTCTTAAGGTTAACGGCACGTTCAGTCGGCAGTTAAGAAGGCAAATTCAATGTTAGCATTCATGTCAAGAGGACTAGAATACAAGACCAGGGATGTACTTTTGAGGCTATATAAAGCTCTGGTCAGACCCCATTTGGAGTATTGTGAGCAGTTTTGGGCCCCATATCTAAGGAAGGACGTGCTGGCCTTGGAAAGAGTCCAGAGGAGGTTCACAAGAATGATCCCTGGAATGAAGAACTTGTCGTATGCAGAACGTTTGAGGACTCTGGGTCTGTACTCGTTGGGGTTTAGAAGGATGAGAGGGGATCTTATTGAAACTTACAGGATACTGCGAGGCCTGGATAGAGTGGACATGGAGAGGATGTTTCCACTTGTAGGAAAAACTAGAAGCCGAGGACACCATCTCAGATTAAAGGGACGATCCTTTAAAACAGAGATGAGGAGGGTGCTGTACTTTTCTTTGTTCTTTTGTTCTTTGCACTCCCAGCAGGAGCACAAATAAGGTGCAATTCAGCTCCGCCAGGAGAACATAGGGCTGGATTCTCCGGTCCCCACGCCGCATGTTCCACTCTGCAGCGCGCTGTTTGCTGGTGAGGAGATTCTCTCTTCCTGCTGCTTGTAAATGGGATTTCCCATTGAAGCCAGCCCACGCTACTGGGAAACCTGTTGTGTTATGCTGCTTCGGATAACACAGGCCGCTACTTGATGCAGTCTTAACTAAAGGATGCTCCAGACTCTGAAATGAGTTCAACGTGTTTATTGAACTATTTACACAGTTCTCAAATGAGTTCGACTCTCTGTAAATCTAACTGTAGTAACTCAGTCTAACTGTAGCAGCTTGCTCTAAGCCAGGTGCTGGGGTGTGATGCTGCTGATCAACCCTGTCTAACTCTCTAGATGTGTGTCTGTGGAAAGAGGCAGGGTGTGAGTACCTCATCCCTTTTATAGCGTTTATGTCATGCCCCCTTGTGGTGATGCCACCTTTGAGCGTCCTGACTGCCCATTGGTTGTGTCCTATTCTGAGTGTTCATTGGTTGCATATTTGCCTATCATGCCAAAACCCATGGGTGGGGGGTGCTGGGAAAAGAGAATCCTGACTGCCAGAGAATCCTGGCCATAGTTTCCCAAATGGAGTATCCAGCCCGAATGTCACTCAGATAGAAATATCCAATATAGTATGCCTCTTTATATATTCAATATATAATTCTTTCACTCAATTAGTTTAATTCAAAATCCCTATATTCGTCAGACATTAGGATGATACTACAACATTTTTTTAAATTAATGCTATTGATTAGACCATTAAATTGTTCAAAGTGGGATCTGCGCATGTCAAGGAGAGAAAGCTGCACTGACTCGATATCTGATACAGAAGGAATGATGGTTGTTGGTGATTAATGATCACAGCACTTTTCAGCATGAATTTCTGAGGGCAGTGCCCCCACCCCAACCATCCTTAATTGACTGCTCGGTGACTCTCTAGATCCCAGCATGTTCACTGGGGATTCCAGCGTGCAACTCCATCATTTAACACCTCCCATAATGAAACCATCGATGCCAGTCCACAGAATAGTAACAAGTCTTACAACACCAGGTTCGAGTCGACAGAATGACATGTATAACACCGGGACTTAGGCTAAACGGCAACAATTGTGCCACTCGACTGGCAGGTAACGGCAGACTGTTAGGATCCCAAACAAGAACCCAACTATTTTCAATTTGTAAAACCGTGAGGGATTGTTACTGCACCATGGGAGTGATAACTATCCAATAGCTATCTTTCATGTCAAAACAAACTTTAATTTAATCACAGAATTTACCATTTTAGCAACAAAGAAATAGCTTTACAGTTAACAGTTACAACAGTTCTTCGGTAAAAGTAACTTATTTCCTAAACCTGCCACTATATTCCAATTAAGCAAACCAATATATATATGAAATATTACTCATGAATAAAGTTAACAACCAGGGTTTTACTTGCTTTTCTCTGTGCAGAATCTTTGGAGAGAGAACCTTTTAGGAGGTTCTCTCTCCCGGTGGGCAGCACGGTAGCATTGTGGATAGCACAATTGCTTCACAGCTCCAGGGTCCCAGGTTCGATTCCGGCTTGGGTCACTGTCTGTGCGGAGTCTGCACATCCTCCCCGTGTCTGCGTGGGTTTCCTCCGGGCGCTCCGGTTTCCTCCCACAGTCCAAAGATGTGCAGGTTAGGTGGATTGGCCATGATAAATTGCCCTTAGTGTCCAAAATTGCCCTTAGTGTTGGGTGGGGTTACTGGGTTATGGGGATTGGGCGGATGTGTTGACCTTGGGTAGGGTGCTCTTTCCAAGAGCCGATGCAGACTCGATGGGCCGAATGACCTCCTTCTGCACTGTAAATTCTATGATACATTCTATGAAAAAGGACCAAACTGAAATTCCTCTGTTCAAATTAGAGTTCTAGAACCTACTGTCTCTTCAGAGAGACCTGGCTCCTCCCATTAACTAAGGGGCTGCCATCGTTGGGGGGGGGGGGGGAGTGGGGTTGTCCCCTAGTCCTGGGAAGGCGCAGAGCCCACAAGTCTGCCACGCCACCCCCAGATCATTTACACCCATTACAGAGGCAGCTCCATCTGCTGCCTGTCAATCCCACCGAACACTCCCGTGACAGAGCGCTGCCCGTGGTAATATGGTGATGGTCACTCCCACTGACCATGGTGGCCGCTGGTTACATAGCTGAAGGCTATCGCTAATGGGGAATTGGCAATTCTAGTCATGTGAGCACTTCACAGCTCCCAAAGGGATTCCTGTAGGTACACGTGCCGTAACGCAGGCGGTTCTTACTGCCAAACATCTCAATCAGGCTGTGAGGCCTGGACAATTCTCCTGAGCGCCAGAGGCACCAATACCACAGAAGCAGCAGGCAACATTAGAGCTGGCCCTCAGCACTGGGGACATCCCACGACCAGAGGGTGGGTGTGTGGACCGGGGAGGGAACCAGCAGCCAGCCCAGGTAGCTTTACCAGTGTGTGCCTGGGGTACAGGCCTGGTGCCTCCGGTGCATCGCTGCGGCCAGGGGTGCGTGTGCAGAGTGTGTTGGATGGCACCACGAGGGATGGGAAGGGATGCGATGGCGGGGACGCTTGGGAGATCCAAGGTACCAGAGAGGATGCTATATCTGACAGTCAGTCTCATACCCTCTCCACTTTACAGATATTACACTCTGGATGATATCTTGAACCCCACGGAAGTTGCCCCCGTGGTATCGTTGGAAGGCCAGGTGGCCAGATGCCGGAAAAGGCGGCGACAGCAGCGTCGACAGAGGCTCGAGTCGACGGCTGCCCATGTGCCGGACCCCGCCCCACATCCTGAGGACCCGGCCGCCCATCAGGCCAAGGAGGGTCCCAGAGGGGGAGTCCCGCAACGGCCCAGGGTGTACAGGCATCGCTGGTCCTTCGAACAGATGATGGACAGCGTGTGTTGCAGGAGGCTTGGCCTCAACAAGGAGACGGTGTGTCACCTGTGCCATGTCCTTGCAGACTTGGCATCATGTGAAGGAGGAGGATACCCTCTCCCAGTGACCGTCAAGGTCATCGTAGCCCTGATTTTCTGTGCCTCAGGATCATTCCAGGGCTCGAGCCCTCAAGCGCACCTGTGAGGTCACGGATGCCCTGTTTGCATGGACAGCTGAAAGAGCACCCTACTTAAGCCCACGCCTCTACCCTATCCCTTTAACCCCACCTAACCTTTTAGACACTAAGGGGCAATTTAGCATGTCTAATGTACCTAACCTGCACATCTTTGGACTGTGCCCTCCACAACGTGACACAGCAGCAGGGCACTATGGTGGAGGAGGAGGAGGAGGACAGGGACCTTCCCATGGCGCATTTGGGCTGGGGGCAGGTCGGGGATTGCTTTGGGGGCCTCGGAGATTGCGAGTGCCGGGAAACATGCGGCTAAACGTGCTCGCTATGGGACTTTGTTCCCATTTGGTTGAATCGATCCCTCAGAAATAGAAAACAAAATGATGCACAATATTCCAAGTGTGGCCTCACCAAACATTGCTTCTGCCCAGAGAACATATTCAAAGAAAACTCCTCTGCCACAATTAATTCCTCTGTTACACTTACGGCATTTTCCATTCTGTTTTTTTATGTTTAACCTCTATTTCTTTTGTACCTAAAATGGAAAGTATCCTATAACAATGATACTTTCACCATTGCGAGCATCAGTGTATTTCCCATTGATAATTTCCCCTGCCCTCCATCCCAGGTATTTGGAAGAAGAACTGGAATGCCGAGCAGTTCAGGCTGCGTGCGAAGACCCTCTGTGCTCACCACCACGTCCCTGACACATATCTGCAGACAGAAGTGGGCAAACGTCACTTTGGCAGGTAATTTGAATGTAAAATGGCTCGTATTCCTCAGAGCCGCTGATGCTGCAGACTTCACGGCACCACCTAGGAAAAACTAAAAGCGGAGGACACAATCTCAGACTAAAGGGACGATCCTTTAAAACAGTTTAAATGTAGCTCTGTGGGAGGCAGGTCAGGTACACAATTCCTGGAAGTTCACAGATACACTGGCAGGAGAGCCCCAGACTGAACCTAGAGATCGGAGAATTGCATTGAGTCACATTCCAGAAGAAGGGGTTTATCCCATCGAGAGGACTTCAATAGAATGCTCATTCCCTCCAGTAATTTACGATTTTAATCTCTCAAGTGAGTATTCTCTCAACTAACCTCCCACATTTAACTCCAAGGATTAGGCACAGAGGGTTCATACAACACAAGTTGAGGTAAACAGCTGCTAACAAAGCAAAGTTTTTGGAGAACAGTTCCGACAGAGACTAGCTCCGTGCCTGTCACAGTAAGCAGTCCTAATGTCTTTTCACCTGCAAGGGGAAAGAAAATGTTTGTGGAGACTTCACTTTTTCATAGAATCCCTACAGTGTAGAATGAGGCCTTTCAGCCCATTGAGTCTGCACTGGCCCTTGGAAAGATCACTCGACTTTGACAAATTTCTATCAATCTCAGATTCCTGCACTCCTCAGATTTCAAACAGATGCCACTGTTAAATTCATCACTCTCGTCCTCTTCGAGGTCCTCCTCATCGAAGGAGACATACAGCTCCTCCATCTCATCATCTGGCAACTCCTCCCTGTGGTGCCAATTCTTGGAGAATGTGGCAAATGTCGCCAGATCCCTTGATATGTAGAGCCATTGCGCCACTGGTTCTCACTCATTTGCAGAAAAGCAATGCAAGTTCTCTACACTCTGGGTCTTGTGAGCCACCTACACACAGTGGGCGTGATTCTCCGTCCCGCTGCACCCGCTTTTGGGTACAGTGCGCCCCCGCTGGCAGCAGGATCCTCCATCCCAGAAGCCGGCAAATGGTGTTTCCCATTGTGGACACCCCACGGCGTCGGGGAATCCACGGGCATGAGTGCGCTGTCGCCGACGGTGAATCCAGCCCAATGTCTGTGAGCCTTGTCCTCTGTGTCTGGAGGAGGCCCTCCTGGCCCTTGGTCTTCAGTGTTTTGCTCCTCTCTTTGGGGAGCCAGGCACAATGTTCTCTGCCTTCTCTCCGGTCTGTATGTGCAGGCAGTTATAATTCCAGGCTTCATCCTCCGATAATCTCCTCTCTGCAATATCAATGAGACCCGACAGTGGCTCAGATACTGGACAGAAACCCCAATATTTTATTTCAATTTTGTCAGACTGTGAGGTAAGGGTTCTTCGCTCCAGGAGTGAGTTCACAAAGAAATAGGGATCTGGTTTATTAAAACAAACCTTATTACTAACACAGTGTTAAAATATCCTTAACGTCACACCAGAAAATAGCTTACCATTACCCTTAATACTACTCAACACAGTGAATACAATACCCTTCACTGCTATCTTTACTCTCACTTTAACAACAAGAAAGTAGACCATCTCAGCTCTCAATCCCCTTTGAATATCAATAGCACAGAGGAATACTTGCTTTACAGCATTATTCTTTGAGAAAGAGAGATCTCTTGACACTGATTTACAGAACAGATCTGACTCCGGTCCGAATTCCCTGCAGAAACTCTGGCTGGATATCTTAAAAAGCTGTTTTCAACTGGCTTGTTTCAACTCCCCCTTGTCCTCAGACAAGTCTGCACTGCTTTAAATACAGTTAATCTTGTTTAACTGATTTACGGTGAGAGCAAAACTGTTGCACAAAGCTTCAGTGAACTGAAACTGAAAAATGCTTTCTGAAAATGCCTGATGCCTTAGCTCCATCCAGCAATGTCATCATCTCACCAAGCTTAAAACGAATTAACTCCCCAGGGAATCCCCTTCATCAAAACAAAATTGCATCAGCCCAAGCTTTTATGATGGTTAATTGCACCTCCGGCTACTAAAAGCTTTGTTGTCTTTCAAACCAAGATTCTTTTAAAAACGTGACTGCAGCAGTCAAACACACTCTAACCCAGGCTTTTACCCCTCACTGGATCACATTCTTACAATCCAATATATCTAAAACCTTACATTTATCACACCGCCCGCACCCTCCACCCCCCCCCCCCCCCCCACCCTACAGTTAAGCCCTTGCCCTGTAGTCCATTAAAAGCCACCCCACCTTACTGCTGGTCTGGTTGGTCGAGACTTGCCTGCGACAACTCCTTGGAAGCGATGTGGACCTGCCTGCGAAGCCTGACGCAGATATCCATGAGTGCTGCGTGATGTCGTAGGCAAGGCAACCACAAAGTCCTGGGAAAAATGACAATTCATGTCGTTTGTTTACCGGTGTCATTCAAATTCCACTCTGACTTGCCCAGATGATCCAGCATTGGTGGGGGGGGGGGGGGGGGGGGGGGGGGGGGGGGCAATTCCAGAGAGGAGTCTTTACAACGTGATGCAAATGTATTCATAGAATCATAGAATCCTTACAGTGCAGCAGGAGTCTGCGCAAACCCTCTGAAAGAGTATCCAAGCTCACTCCTCCACCCTAACCCATTAACCCCTTAATTTAACCGACACATCTTTTTGGACACTAAGGTAAATCGATACAGGCCGATCCACCTAACCTGCACATCTTTGGACTGTGGGAGGAAACCGGAGCACCCGGAGGAAACCCACGCACACACAGGGAGAACGTGCAGACTCCACACAGTCACCCAAGGCTGGAATTGAACCCGGGTCCCTGGCGCTGTGAGGAGAGTGCTAACCACTGTGCCACCACAAATGAAATGATGTTCTCAAGGTGCCGCCAGTAACGTTGGAGCCTGCAATCGCAACCTGATTTTACAACACCATAACAACGGTTTTCGCCTTCTCACCATATTTTCTACCGCGGCCCACCTGGAATGGGAGCATAACATCCCGGCCACATGTCAGTTGATTTGAAAATGTCAGACGTTGAGGTGTTTGGGTACTGTTAATTCTGATCTGATTTCTCATGTCCTTCCACACTCAGCTGCTGTCAGTGTTCTTAGTTCTGGCCAGAGGTTTAGCATCAAGTTGAGCATGCTGGAGAGGTGTCCCCACCAAACACATCCCATTCTTTCCAACCCATCTCAAACCCCCAGGCTTCTGGCCAGGAAAGTTTCACAATATAAATAGAGAAGTCGAGAGTCCAGAGAAATCACGTACTCTCTCTCATCTAACTCCTCCTCAATCCTGTTATTCGCCTCTGTCTTCGAAGCTTCGACTCATTCTGTGATACAGGCCCTGTCACATTGCCTGTCCCTGGCCCGGGAAGTCAATCTTGGTTTGTGAGATTCGGCAGTGAATGTCAGAAGGTTTTTTGACCACAGGAACCACCACAGCAGTGCCCAATCCTGTCATTGAGAGACCATCCATTAGCCCTACTTCTAACAACCCCCCCCCCCGGACCCCCCCCCAAAAGACTGCACCCCCCAGCACCCTCACACACAGTGCCCAAAGCCCCACAAAAACACTGTTAGGACGTATCAGGAAGTTCATTGGCCCTCAGTGAGGAGGGGAGAGTTGAATTATTATTTCCCATTTCAGGGACACTGGAATTGATTGTCACAATGACTGAACCAGCTGACCAAAGCAACGGCTGAAATAAACATGTGTTCCTGTCCACTGTTGCAAGTTGCATGTAGTGGGTTTGGTCTCATGAAAAGGTGCCGAGTCATATATAGTTTAACAGTCAGTGTTTATTCATGACTCTATACATATTTACAAATTGGATTGAATTTTTCAAGGTGGGGTTGAGGTGTGTAGATGAGGGCAGTGTAGTTGATGTAGTCTTCAATGACTTCGGGAAGGCTTTTGACAAGGTCCTCGCATGGGAGCCTGATCAAGAAGATAAGAGCCCATGGTGTCCAGGGCAATTTGGTGGGTTGGATCCACAATTGGCTCGTGGCAGGAGGCAGAGGGTGGCATACCGCAGGCACCTTGCTGGGGTCCTTGCTGTTTGCCGTGTACATTAATGATCAAGGTGTGGAAGTAGTAGGTACGATCAGTAAGTTCACAGATGACACGTAAATTAGGGGTGTGTTAATCAGAGAGTTAGAATTTACAGTGCAGAAGGAGGCCATTCGGCCCATTGAGTCTGCAACAGCCCTTGGAAAGAGCACCCTACTCAAGCCCACACTTCCACCCTATCCCCATAACCCAGTAACCCCACCTAACCTTTTTGGACACTGAGGGCAATTTATCACGGCCAGTCCACCTCACCTTTGGACTGTGGGAGGAAACGGGAGCACCCGGGGGAAACTCACGCAGACACGGGGAAAACGTGCAGTGCCCCAAGCCGGGAATCGAACCTGGGACCCTGGAGCTGTGAAGCGACAGTGCTAACCACTGTGCTACCGTGCTGCCCCCCTACCGTTAAATAGCGAGGAGGAAAGCCTTAGATTACAGGACAATATAGACGGGCTGGTCATTGGGCAGAAGAGTGGCAAATGGAATTTAACTCGGAAAAGTGTGAGGTGATGCATTTTGGGAGGACTGCCAAGGCTCGGGAATATCCAATAAATGGCAGGATGCTGGGAGGTACAGAGGATCAGAGAGACCTTGGAATACATGTCCAAAGATCTCTGAAGGCAGCAGGAGAGGTAGATAAGGTGGTTCAGAAGGCATATGGGATACTTGCCCTTATTAACTGAGGCATAGAATATAAGAGCGGGGAGGTTATGATGTATAAAACACTGGTTAGGCCACAGCTGGAGTGCTGTGTGCAGTTCTCGTCGCCACTCTATAGGAAGGATGTGATTGGACTGGAGAGGGTGCAGAGGAGATTCACCAGGATGTTGCCTGGTCTGGAGTGTCTCAGCTATGGGGAGAGGCTGGTTAGGCCGGGGTTCTCCTTGGAGCAGAGAAGGCTGAGGGGGGACCTGATTGAGGTGTACAGAAGTATGAGGGACATAGATAGAGTAGACAGGAAGAATTTTTTTCCCCTAGTAGAGGAGACAATAACCAGGGGCAGAGATTTACGGTAACGGGCTGGAGATTTAGAGGGGATTTGGGGAAAAACGTTTTCATCCAGAGGGTGGTGGGAATCTGGAACTCGCTGCCTGAGAGGGTGGGAGAGGCGGGAACCCTCACAACATTGAAGAAGTATTTGGATGAGCATTTGAAATGCTACAGCGTACAAGGCTACGGACCAAGTGTTGGAAAATGGGATGAGAATGGATAGGTGCCTGATGGCCGGCACAGACAGGATGGGCCGAAGGGCCTGTTTCTGAGCTAACTCTATGACTTTCTGAATGTTAGCTCTAAGCTCGGTGTTGTCACCATGCTTGCCTCTGCACTCTTCCAGTACAAGACTGCCCTCTAGAATCGGGCCACGTGTTCCTTGACATTACATTGTGGCCAGTGCTGTACCCAGTCCCATGTTAACCCTTTCAATGCCAGACCATTATACTACATCCAGAAGGATCACTTGCTTTTGTCTGAGGGGCGACAGGGATGGGTGAACAGGTTTCGTCATTTCTCCAAAGAGCAATGCCACAAATTGCTGGTGAGTCCTTTAGAACAGTAAAACCTGTTAACGTTGCAATTTATCAGATGTCAGATTAGGATGGATTCCTCGGCAGGTTCTCAGCCCTGTGCTGTGCTGTTTCACTGCACTGGATGGGGGAAGAGATTAATTTTTACACCGGTAGTTAATTCAAAATTTGTGGTGAATGGTGTCTCAATAACTCCAGCCAGCACTGCCTTCAATTTTGTCCATACATCACACATCCTACCTCCTGCAGCTGATCTTTTATATTCTTGCGCTATGCTTGAATCTACAGCACAGTGTTCACATTCCATCAGTGGGGATATATATTAGTAACTAACGGCAGGAATCTCTGAGCATTGTCTGCACATTGCTAGAGTGATGACCTCCAGTGAGAGTGAGAAAAATGTTTTCGAACAGTGAAACATGAATGGACAAAGTCTGTTAGTGAATGACTGTCAAGAGGATGATGGGACAAAGAACAAAGAACAAAGAAAAGTACAGCACAGGAACAGGCCCTTCGGCCCTCCAAGCCCGTGCCGACCATGCTACCCATCTAAACGAAAATCTTCTACACTTCCGGGGTCCGTAGCCCTCTTTCCCATCCTATTCATGTATTTGTCAAGATGCCCCTTAAAAGTCACTTTTGGCCCTGCCTCCACCACCTCCTCCGGCAGCGAGTTCCAGGCACCCACTACCCTCTGTGTAAAAACCTTGCCTCGTACATCTCCTCTAAACCTTGCCCCTCACACCTTAAACCTATGCCCCCTGGTAAGGGTCGCCCCTCAACCTCCTTGGTTCCAGTGAGAACTAACCAAGTTTATTCAACCTCTCCTCATAGCTAATGCCCTCTATACCAGGCAACACCCTGGTAAATCTCTTCTGCACCCTCTCTAAAACCTCCACATCTTCTGGTAGTGTGGCGACCAGAATTGAACACTATACTCCAAGTGTGGCCTAACTAAGGTTCTATACAGCTGCAACATGATTTGCCAATTTCTATACTCAATGCCCCGGCCAATGAAGGCAAGCATGCCGTATGCCTTCTTGACTACCTTCTCCACCTGTGTTGCCCCTTTCAGTTACCTGTGGACCTGTACTCCTAGATCTCTCTGTCTTTCAATACTCTTGAGGGTTCTACCATTCATTGTTTATTCCCTATCTGTATTAGACCTTCCAAACTGCATTACCTCACATTTGTCCGGATTAAACTCCATCTGCCATCTCTCCGCCCACGTCTCCAAACAATCTAAATCCTGCTTTATCCTCTGACAGTCCTCATCGCTATCCGCAATTCCACCAACCTTTGTGTCGTCCGCAAACTTACTAATCAGACCAGTTACATTTTCCTCCAGATCATTTATATACACTACGAATAGCAAAGATCCCAGCATTGATCCCTGCAGAACACCACTAGTCACAGCCCTCCAATCAGAAAAGCACCCTTCCATTGCTACTCTCTGCCTTCTATGACCTAGCCAGTTCTGTATCCATCTTGCCAGCTCACCTCTGATCCCGTGTGACTTCACCTTTTGTACCAGTCTACCATGAGGGACCTTGTCAAAGGCCTTACTGAAGTCCATATAGACAACATCCACTGCCCTACCTGCATCAATCATCTTTGTGACCTCCTTGAAAAACTCAATCAAGTTAGACACGACCTCCCCTTCACAAAAGCATGCTGCCTCTCGCTAATACGTCCATTTGCTTCCAAATGGGAGTAGATCCTGTCTCGAAGAATTCTCTCCAGTAATTTCTCTACCACTGACGTAAGGCTCACTGGCCTGTAGTTCCCTGGATTATCCTTGCTCCCCTTCTTAAACAAAGGAATAACATTGGCTATTCTCCAGTCCTCCGGGACATCACCTGAAGACAGTGAGGATCCAAAGATTTCTGTCAAGGCCTCAGCAATTTCCTCTCTAGGATCCTTCAGTATTCTGGGGTAGATCCCATCAGGCCCTGGGGACTTATCTACCTTAATATTTTTCAAGACGTCCAACACCTCGTCTTTTTGGATCTCAAAGGAACTGGAGGAGTCCATTCAGCCCCTCAACCCTGTTACAGTATGCAATCAGATCACGGCTGATTTGCATCTTGGCTACATTTACCGACCTCTTCTCCAAATTCTTCCATCGATTGAAAGTTTCAATTCTTCACCCCCAGCATCCAGAGCCTTCTAAATCTGTCTCTTCAATTGCCTGATTCTAATTTTAAGGTATTTATTTTCCCTTTTGTTCTTTAATCCCCACCAGAGGAAATGGCTTCTCTGTATTTACAATGCCCTAATCATTTCAAACACTTTGATCACCATCCCCGCAACTTCTATACTCAATAAAGTACAGGCTAAATTTAAGCAGCTTGTCTTTATAATTCAGGCCATGGTATCATTCTGGGGTCCTGTGCTGCTTTCTTTCTAAGGCCAATATCTCCTTATTGAGATGCGTGTCCAGAATGGGGCAACCTTTTATATCTGTGTGCACATCATTTTCCAGGCTTCTCTATATGGCTCTTTTTCCTAATAAAAGTCTATCAATCTCAGTCTTGAAAATTTTCAATTAACCCACAACATCTGCCAGGCTTGTTATGAGAGGAGCGGGTTCACTGACATTTGTTGTAACATTTATTGATTTCAGCCTATGAGCTGTCTCTGCTCCAAGTAGCAGCTGAACAAGGACATAAACTGTGATGCAGAGAATCCACCACCAGGACTGTGGGATGGAACACATGGGGCCAACGGACAATTATAGTAATTTTTATTATTGACACAAGTAGGCTGAGATTAACACTGCAATGAAGTTACTGTGAAAAGCCCCTAGTCGCCACATTCCAGCTCCTGTTCGGGTACACAGAGGTAGAATTCAGAATGTCCAATTCACCTAACAGCACGTCTTTCGGGGCTTGTGGGAGGAAACCGGAGCACCCGGAGGAAACCCACGCAGACACGGGGAGAACATGTAGATTCCGCACAGACAGTGACCCAAGCCGGGAATCGAACCCGGGACCCGGCGCTGTGAAGCAACAGTGCTAACCACTGTGCTACCATGCCGCCCATATAGCGTGGCGGTGGGGAAAGAAATGTAAGTTCCCCCCCTTATTTGTGAGCATGTTGGCCACAGGGATACATCTGATCTGGCATCAGTTCAACGTGATTTCCTGCTCTGTGTGTTTAGTGGAAATGAGTGGAGTAAGTGAGTGTTTTGCACACTCAGTCCGCCTCTCTGAATGACAAGCTCTAGCTCACTACAAGTTGCACACAACTTTATAACAGCAGAAAAGAATGGATTGTCTCTGTTCATGAAGCAACCAGGCAGGCTCGAGACTTGTGTACAACACAGGCAGGAGAGGTGTCTTGTAACAGTGTGTCGGGGTGTGTAGAATTATCTGACGCGTTCATGACAGCCCCTATATATTAAATCCTTTGCTGAATCCCTGAGGAGATTTCAACAACTTTTACACTGTTGTCCTGCCCATTTATTTTAAAAAATGAAAGAAAGATGTTTTATGGCATTTTTAAGACAAGCTACCATGGAGTTTATTGTATTGCAGTTTCTTGCAACAGAGCACAGTGGGACTGTGAAATGTATTCATAGTGTGGGAGCCTTGGAAACTGAAAATTTATGGCATTTCATTTGGATTAGGCTTAATTCTGCTGTGAACATGAAGTTGATTGGACTCCAGAAGAGCCTTGGAGCCCTCTCACACTACAGCCTTTGATCCTTCACCCACCCACTGCCACTATCCACACCCTCCACAGCATTTAACCTTCTCGTCCAGCTAACATACACCCATGCCTTGGTCACTCACCGTCTCTCTCTCTCCATCTGTAACCCATTCATACATATGACACTCTCCTTCCCTCTCCCTGCATCTCATTCCAGCGACAGTTCCAGCAGTGTCCACACATTCTTCGTGTCCTACTGGACCTCATTCAGATAGCAAAAGAGATATTATTAGTGATGAAAGGGTTAAGCTAGAATCGGTTAGAGTAGTGGGGCTGGTTTAGCACAGTGGGCTAAATAGCTGGCTTGTAATGCAGAACAAGGCCAGCAGCGCGGGTTCAATTCCCGTGCCAGCCTCCCCGAACAGGTGCCGGAATGTGGCGACTAGGGGATTTTCACAGTCACTTCATTGAAGCCGACGTGTGACAATAAGCAATTATTATTATTATTAAACACTTGGGGAAGTGCCTGGAGTTTAGTAAGGGAAGCAGTGTGTAGAAGATGTGGGATATTCTGGGATAATCTGGAATGCTGAAGGCATGTACCCTCTTGTTATGCTGTGTGCCTTTTCAAGCACTCATTACTGACCTTTGTGACTTTCTTTGGAATTCTGTTTGTTTCAACGTAAAACGCGGGCGAAGAACTAAATCAAATTGAAAGGCAGCTTTATGGTTGAGAGGATTTTATTTCTCTCACTGTGGTTTTAACTCCACAGTAATTTCAATAGAATGTGCTGGTCATGAATAATTAAATAACAGACGCTCAGCCGATTCCTAGAAAGCGTTGATGTTTCCTGGTACAATTAACCAATGTACACGTGGGTGTGGGAGGAGAATGTCATTACCGTAATTCACGGCTTAGATGACTCTGCAAATACTGTACAAACAGATATCCAATCTGCAGAGGAAGGTTGTCTTTGCTTTTCCCTGATGCTCAGACTTTGGTAAATGATGAAAGTAGTAATTTCCGACCGTATTGTCCCCCTCTGAATGCTACAGTTATTATTATACCAGGTAATATAATGGGAGACAATATCAAGTGAACTCAACCTATCAGCTAGATTGGTTACTATCTACAGAGGCTGTCCTTGAGAAATACCACCCATCTCTCAGACCCCCTTCCTTTTCAATCTCACAGAATGGTCTCAGTGCAGAAGGAGACCATTCAGCCCATTGTGTCCATGCTCACCATTGAGTCCCATTCCCCACACCTTTCCCGCAGCCCTGCAAATGTTTTAGTTTCAGGTAATTATCAAATTCTCCTCCTGACTCTGCCTGCGCCACACTCTCAGGACAGCACACTCCAGATCCTAGCCACTCACTGCATGAAAATGTTTATCCACATGTCCCCATTGATTATTTTACTAATAATCTGCTGCTAATGGAAGGAGTTTTCCCCCATCTACTCTGTCCAGACCCCTCATGGTCCTGAACACCTCTATCAAATCACCTCTCAATCTTCGTCCCTCCAAGGGGAATAGCCCCAACTGAAGACCATAAAACATAGGAGCAGAATTAGGCCACTCGGCCCATCAAGACTGCTCCGCTATTCAATCATGGCTGATATATTCTCATCCCCATTCTCCTGCCTTCTCCCCGTAACCCCTGATCCCCTTATTAATCAAGAACCTATCTATCCCTGTCTTAAAGACACTCAGTGATTTGGCCTCCACAGCCTTCTGCGGCAAAGAGTTCCACAGATTCGCCACCCTCTGGCTAAAAATTCCTCCTCATCTCTGTTTTGAAGGATCGTCCCTTTAGTCTGAGATTCTACAGTCTATCCACATAACTGAAGTTCCTCTTCCCTGGACGCATTCCCATCAATCTTTTCTGCCTTCTCTCTATAGTCTCTATAATCCTTCCTAAAGTGTGATGCCCAGAACTGGATGGAATACGCTAGCTGGAGTCGAACTAGGGTTTTACATTGCCAGGAATAAGAGGTAGTTTTAAATTATCTATATTTGTATTTTTTGGTACTCGAAATAGTGTTTAGCTCCAGGTAAATTAAATTTTTTGTTTCTGGATAAGAAAGGGTTGAAACTTCAGTTAATTCATGTTAATGTAAGATGCTTATATGTTTGTGGGGTTTGGTTTCATTTTAAACTGTACCTGCATTGTGAATAAATGCTTTACGATGTGAAAACAGTTTAAAGAAAGACTAAGCAGTTGCTTAGCAACCAGGGGCTCACACTGAAATACATAAGCACTTGTGGTTCAGTTGGAACCAGGTACCTGAGAAAAAGAAGCTCTCAGAGAAACTACCGACAGAGAGGGGGGACAACAGAGTTAGGGGAAGAAAGCAAGTCTCAGAAGGTAAAGAACAAATAATTCTAGAAACCACAGAATGAAAGAGAAATCCCAGGAAGACAAACAACACAGAGCTGACATCTGATAACGGTACTGTTCACTGAAATTACAGAAAGGGGCAAAGAGAGGCTGCCCATTAAAGATTAGTGGAGGAGATACTCCAGGTGGACAGGAGATACTTGGCGGCCCTGGATGTGGGGCTACTGAGGGATCGGCGGAGGTTACAGGCGGAGTTTGGGCTGTTGACAACCGGGAAAGCAGTAGAGCAGTTGAGGAAGACAAGGGGGGGCGATCTATGAGTACGGGGAAAAGGCAAGCAGAATGTTGACGCACCAGCTCAGGAAAAGGGAGGCGGCCAGGGAGATAGATAAAGTAAAGGGTAGAGACGGTAATACTGTCCTGGACCCAGCAGGGGTGAACGAGGTGTTTAAGGACTTTTATCGTAAATTCTATGAGTCGGAACCCCCGGCTGGGGTGGAGGGAATGAGGCAGTTTCTGGATCAGTTGAGGTTCCCGAGGGTGGAGGAGGACCTGGTGGAAGGGCTGGGAGCCCCAATTGAGATTGAGGAAATAATCAAGGGCATGCAGTCGGGCAAGGCCCCGGGGCCTGACGGCTACCCGGTGGAATTTCAAAGATATTGAGTCCACTGCTGGTGAGAAAATTTCAAAGATATTGAGTCCACTGCTGGTGAGGACATTTAACGAAGCAAGAGAGAAGGGAGTCCTCCCCCCAACAATGTCGCAGGCCTCGATTTCATTGATCCTGAAACGGGAGAAGGATCCGGAGCAATGCGGGTCATACAGGCCGATTTCTCGACTGAATGTGGATGCTAAACTGCTGGCTAAGATGCTGGCCACAAGGATAGAGGACTGTGTCCCGGGGATGATAGGGGAAGACCAGACAGGATTTGTAAAGGGCAGGCAACTCAAGGCCAATGTTCGAAGGATTCTAAATGTTATTATGATGCCCTCAGAAGGAGAGGGTGGAGGTGGTGGTAGCGATGGATGCGGAGAAGGCTTTTGATCGGGTGGAGTGGAATTACCTGTGGGAGGCGCTGGGAAGGTTTGGGTTTGGTGAGGGCTTTATTGACTGGGTGCAGTTGCTCTGTCAGGCACCAGTAGCGAGTGCGCGTACTGATGCTCGATCAATGACTCCAGAAGTGAGATTGGATGACAATTGAAGGTTTTATTGGACTAGATATTTCCCCCAGCAGCGCAGGTACAGAATGCAGCTGCTAGGGAGACACAGGCTCTTATACTCCGCCTTACTGGGCGGAACCAGCAGGCAGACTTCACCAATGATATTGCTGTCTCGGGTACCTCCCACACCAATGGTCTTACAGCATCAACCTGGGTACCGTAATATCCCTAATACCGACTACCACACGTACGAACCGGCTGAGGTCGGGGTATTTTGAACGACACCGAGGGATGAGGCAAGGATGCCCCCTCTCCCCGTTACTGTTTGCTCTGGCCATAGAGCCATTGGCCACGGCGTTAAGAGCCTCTAGGAACTGGAAAGGGCTGGTTCGGGGGGTGGGGGTGGGGGGGGGGGGGGGGGGGGGGCTGTTAGCACCAGGTCTCGCTCTATGCAGATGACCTGCTCTGGTACATTTTGGATCCGTTGGAGTGGATGGGGGAAATAATGCGAATCTTGGGGGAATTTGGCAATTTTTGGGGTGTAAATTGAACCTGGGGAAAAGCGAGATGTTTGCGATCAAGACAAGAGGACAGGAGGAGAGACTGGGAGAGCTGCCGCTTAGAATGGTCGGGAAGAGCTTTCGGTATCTGGAAATCCAGAAGGCCCGGGAATGGGAGGTACTACACAAGTTAAACCTATCCCGGTTGGTAGAACAAATGGAAGGGGACTTTAAGAGATGGGACATGCTCCCGCTGTCACTGGCGGGGAGGGTACTGACCGTGAAAATGACAGTCCTCCCCAGATTTCTGTTTGTCTTTCAGTGCCTCCCCATCTTCACCCAGAGGGCCTTTTTCAAGCGGGGGAATAAGATTATTTTGGGCTTTGTGTGGGTGAATAAAACCCCGCGAGTGAAGAAAGTGTTGCTGGAGGGCAATCGGGGGGAGGGTGGGTTGGCGCTGCCGAACTTCTGCAATTACTACTGGGCGGCTAATATAGCCATGATCAGGAAGTGGGTAGTGTGTGGGGGGGGGGGGGGGGCATGGGAGCGGATGGAGGCGGCGTCATGTAAAGACACCAGTCTGGGAGCATTGGTAACGGCACCTCTGCCGTTCTCGCCGGCCCGATACTCCACAAGTCCGGTGGTAGTGGCGGCTCTGAGGATCTGGGGGCAGTGGAGGAGATATAAGAGAGTGGAGGGAGCATCGGTTTGTACCCTGATTTATAACAACCACAGGTTTGTACCGGGTAGGCTGGATGGCAGGTTCCGGAGGTGGCAGGGGCAGGAATCGGAAGGATGGGGATCTATTTATAGATGGGAGCTTTCCCAGCTTGACAGCTTTGGAGGATAAATTTAAATTGCCAGCAGGGAATGGTTTCAGGTATTTGCAGGTGCGAAACTTCCTGAGAAAGCAGGTGCCGGCCTTCCCGCTGCTGCCGCCACGGGGGATACGGGATAGAGTAGTCTCCAGTACCTGGGTGGGAGAGGGGAAGGTATCGGATATTTACCAGGAGCTTTCGGAGACGGAGGAAACTCTGGTGGAGGAGCATAAGTGTAAGTGGGAGGACGAGCTAGGATAGAGGCGGGTCTATGGGCGGATGCCCTAAGCAGGGTTAATACCTCCTCATCGTGCGCCAGGCTTAGCCTGATACAATTTAAGGTAGTCCACCTGGCACAGATGACAGTGGCTAGGATGAGCAAGTTTTTCGGGGTAGAGGATAGGTGTGCGAGTGCGTGGGAAGCCCAGCAAATCATGTCCACATGTTTTGGGCATGCCCGAAGCTTCGAGGGTTTTGGTAGGGTTTTGCTAAGGCAATGTCCACGGTGCTGAAAACACGGGTGGTGCCGAGTCCGGAGGTGGCGATCTTTGGAGTGTCGGAAGATCCGGGTGTTCAGGGGGCGAAAGAGGCCGATGTCCTGGCCTTTGCCTCCCTGGTAGCCCGGAGACGGATCTTGTTAATGTGGAGGGACTCGAAGCCCCCGAGTGTGGAGACCTGGGTTAGTGACATGGCTGGGTTTCTCAGTCTCGAGAGAATAAAGTTTGCCTTAAGAGGGTCAATGGTCGGGTTCGCCCGGAGGGGGCAGCCGTTCGTCGACTTTCTCGGGGGAAATTAAAAATGTCAGCAGATGCAGTAGTCCGGGGCGGGGGAGGGGAGGGGTGTGGGGGGGGGGGGGCAGATTGTTGTTGTATGGTTGAGGTGCGTGAAGATTGGGCTGGAGGGGGAAATGTTTATTTTACCATGTTGATGTCATTGTTTTTGTTACTGTTATAAACATTTTCAAATACCTTAATAAAATATTATTTAAAAAAAAGAAAAAGACGCAGCTGAAAGGTGCGGCCTGGTGAAGTACGCTAGCAAGAAGCCAGATATCAGAAGTAATCCTGAGGTTGGTGATGCTTCAATACAGTCTGCGAAGCAATGGTGTTCTGTTGGTGTGGCCGGGTACCTGAGAGATTGTGTGGAAGCTTGAATGCATGTAGTGAACAAGGCAGAGGAATACTGAAAGGAGGGTTTGAGATCCTGGAAGTGGATCCTTGGTGAAGGCGTTATGTGGGAGAAGATTGCAAGGTGTGTTTTTTGAGAGTGGAATTTGTAAACCCTCGTGTGGACATCAGAGTTCCAGAGAGACCAATCGGCTCGCAGTTTGAGGAGCACCTCGGGGGGGGATTTGATGAGAAATCCACAGAGGTTGTATTTGGTGGAACCTGTCACTTATAATAATAATCTTTATTAGTGTCACAAGTAGGCTTCCATTAACACTGCAATATAGTTACTGTGAAAATCCCCCAGTCGTCACATTCCGGCGCCTGTTCGGGTTCACAGAGGGAGAATTCACCTAACAGCACATCTTTCGGGACTTGTGGGAGGAAACCGGAGCACCCGGAGGAAACCCTCACCCCCCCCACAGGCCGCCACCCGAACCTTATACGCCGAGGTCCCGCCGGCCCAGAGCAGGTTAGAACGGCGCCAGCGGGACCTCGGCGTGTAAGGGTTGGGTGGCGGCCTGTGGGGGGGGGGGGGGTGGACAGACCCCGTGGGGGCCACCGATGTGACCTGGCCCGCGATCGGGGCCCACTGATTAGTGGGCCGGTCTCTGTGGCTGGGGGCCTCCTTTCCTACACGCCGCCCCCTGTAGTCCTGCGCCATGTTGGAGCGGGGCCGGCGCGTTGAAGGAGGTCACTGCGCATGCACGGATCCTGCCGCGCACAGGCTGCGCACCGGGACCAGCAGCTGGAGCGGCGCGAACCGCTCCAGCACCGTGCTGGCCCCCTGTAGGGACCAGTATTAGTCCTGGGAGCAGCCCGGCGTTTACGACGGCGTGGACACTCTGCCGCTGGATTGGAGAATCCCACCCACTGACTCTCACTGGGGTACAGTTCCACACACACTGACTCTCACTGGGGTACAGTTCCACACACACTGACTCTCACTGGGATACAGTTCCACACACACTGACTCCTACTGGGGTACAGTTCCACACACACTGACTCTCACTGGGATACAGTTCCACACACACTGACTCCTACTGGGGTACAGTTCCACACACACTGACTCTCACTGGGATACAGTTCCACACACACTGACTCTCACTGGGATACAGTTCCACACTCACTGACTCTCACTGGGGTACAGTTCCACACACACTGACTCTCATTGGGATACAGTTCCACACACACTGACTCTCACTGGGGTACAGATCCACACA
Source organism: Scyliorhinus torazame (assembly GCF_047496885.1). Lineage (NCBI taxonomy): Eukaryota > Metazoa > Chordata > Chondrichthyes > Carcharhiniformes > Scyliorhinidae > Scyliorhinus > Scyliorhinus torazame. Next base: position 131,392,463 of record NC_092727.1, read on the forward strand.
CACTGACTCTCACTGGGATACAGTTCCACACACACTGACTCTCACTGGGATACAGATCCACACACACTGACTCTCACTGGGATACAGTTCCACACACACTGACTCTCACTGGGATACAGTTCCACACACACTGACTCTCACTGGGGTACAGTTCCACACACACTGACTCTCACTGGGGTACAGTTCCACACACACTGACTCTCACTGGGATACAGTTCTACACACACTGACTCTCACTGGGGTACAGTTCCACACACACTGACACTCACTGGGATACAGTTCCACACTCACTGACTCTCACTGGGGTACAGTTCCACACACACTGACTCTCATTGGGATACAGTTCCACACACACTGACTCTCACTGGGGTACAGATCCACACACACTGACTCTCACTGGGATACAGTTCCACACACACTGACTCTCACTGGGGTACAGTTCCACACACACTGACTCTCACTGGGATACAGTTCTACACACACTGACTCTCACTGGGGTACAGTTCCACACACACTGACACTCACTGGGATACAGTTCCACACTCACTGACTCTCACTGGGGTACAGTTCCACACACACTGACTCTCATTGGGATACAGTTCCACACACACTGACTCTCACTGGGGTACAGATCCACACACACTGACTCTCACTGGGATACAGTTCCACACACACTGACTCTCACTGGGATACAGATCCACACACACTGACTCTCACTGGGATAGTTCCACACACACTGACTCTCACTGGGATACAGTTCCACACACACTGACTCTCACTGGGGTACAGTTCCACACACACTGAGTCTCACAGGGATACTGTTACACACACACTGACTCTCACTGGGGTACAGTTCCACACACACCGAGTCTCACTGGGATACTGTTACACACACACTGACTCTCACTGGGATACAGTTCACACACTGACTCTCACTGGGATACAGATCCACACACACTGACTCTCACTGGGATACAGTTCCACACACACTGACTATCACTGGGATACAGTTCCACACACACTGACTCTCACTGGGGTACGGGTTCCACACACACTGACTATCACTGGGATACAGTTCCACACACACTGACTCTCACTGGGATACAGTTCCACACACACTGACTCTCACTGGGATACAGTTCCACACACACTGACTCTCACTGGGATACAGTTCCACACACACTGACTCTCACTGGGATACAGATCCACACACACTGACACTCACTGGGATACAGATCCACACACACTGACTCTCACTGGGATACAGTTCCACGCACACTGACTCTCACTGGGATACAGTTCCACACACACTGACTCTCACTGGGGTACGGGTTCCACACACACTGACTCTCACTGGGATACAGTTCCACACACACTGACTCTCACTGGGGTACGGGTTCCACACACACTGACTCTCACTGGGGTATGGGTCCCACACACACTGACTCTCACTGGGATACAGTTCCACACACACTGACTCTCACTGGGGTACGGGTTCCACACACACTGACTCTCACTGGGATAGTTCCACACACACTGACTCTCACTGGGATACAGTTCCACACACACTGACTCTCACTGGGGTACAGTTCCACACACACTGAGTCTCACAGGGATACTGTTACACACACACTGACTCTCACTGGGGTACAGTTCCACACACACCGAGTCTCACTGGGATACTGTTACACACACACTGACTCTCACTGGGATACAGTTCACACACTGACTCTCACTGGGATACAGATCCACACACACTGACTCTCACTGGGATACAGTTCCACACACACTGACTATCACTGGGATACAGTTCCACACACACTGACTCTCACTGGGGTACGGGTTCCACACACACTGACTATCACTGGGATACAGTTCCACACACACTGACTCTCACTGGGATACAGTTCCACACACACTGACTCTCACTGGGATACAGTTCCACACACACTGACTCTCACTGGGATACAGTTCCACACACACTGACTCTCACTGGGATACAGATCCACACACACTGACACTCACTGGGATACAGATCCACACACACTGACTCTCACTGGGATACAGTTCCACGCACACTGACTCTCACTGGGATACAGTTCCACACACACTGACTCTCACTGGGGTACGGGTTCCACACACACTGACTCTCACTGGGATACAGTTCCACACACACTGACTCTCACTGGGGTACGGGTTCCACACACACTGACTCTCACTGGGGTATGGGTCCCACACACACTGACTCTCACTGGGATACAGTTCCACACACACTGACTCTCAATGGGGTACGGGTTCCACACACACTGACTCTCACTGGGATACAGTTCCACACACACTGAATCTCACTGGGGTACGGGTTCCACACACACTGACTCTCACTGGGGTATGGGTCCCACACACACTGACTCTCACTGGGATACAGTTCCACACACACTGATTCTCACTGGGATACAGTTCCACACACACTGATTCTCACTGGGATACAGTTCCACACACACTGACTCTCACTGGGATACAGTTCCACACACACTGACTCTCACTGGGATACAGTTCCACACACACTGACTCTCACTGGGATACAGTTCCACACACACTGATTCTCACTAGGATACAGTTCCACACACACTGACTCTCACTGGGATACAGTTCCACACACACTGACTCTCACTGGGATACAGTTCCACACACACTGACTCTCACTGGGATACAGTACCACACACACTGACTCTCACTGGGGTACAGTTCCACACACACTGACTCTCACTGGGATACAGTTCCACACACTCTGACTCTCACTGGGGTACAGTTCCACACACACTGACTCGCACTGGGATACAGTTCCACACACACTGACTCTCACTGGGATACAGTTCCACACACACTGACTCTCACTGGGATACAGTTCCACACACACTGACTCTCACTGGGGTACAATTCCACACACACTGATTCTCACTGGGATACAGTTCCACACACACTGACTCTCACTGGGATACAGTTACACACACACTGACTCTCACTGGGATACAGTTCCACACACATTGGCTCTCACTGGTATTCAGTTCCACACACACTGACTCTCACTGGGATACAGTTCCACACACACTGACTCTCACTGGGGTACAGTTCCACACACACTGACTCTCACTGGGGGACAGTTCTACACACACTGACTCTCACTGGGAAACAGTTCCACAAACACTGACTCTCACTGGGATACAGTTCCACACACACTGACTCTCACTGGGATACAGTTCCACACACATTGGCTCTCACTGGTATTCAGTTCCACACACACTGACTCTCACTGGGATACAGTTCCACACACACTGACTCTCACTGGGGTACAGTTCCACACACACTGACTCTCACTGGGGGACAGTTCTACACACACTGACTCTCACTGGGAAACAGTTCCACAAACACTGACTCTCACTGGGATACAGTTCCACACACACTGACTCTCACTGGGGTACAGTTCCACACACACTGACTCTCACTGGGGGACAGTTCCACACACACTGACTCTCACTGGGAAACAGTTCCACAAACACTGGCTCTCACTGGGAAACAGTTCCACAAACACTGACTCTCACTGGGATACAATTCCACACACACTGACTCTCACTGGAGTACAGTTCCACACACACTGACTCTCACTGGGATACAGTTCCACACACACTGACTCTCACTGGGGTACAGTTCCACACAATCCGACTCTCACTAGGATAGAGTTCCACACACACTGACTCTCACTGGGATACAGTTCCACACACACTGACTCTCACTGGGATACAGTTCCACACACACTGACTCTCAGTGGGATACAGTTCCACAGACACTGACTCTCACTGGGTACAACTCCACACACACTGACTCTCACTGAGATACAGTTCCCCACACACTGACTCTCACTGGGATACAGTGCCACGCACTGACTCTCGACTGGGATACAGTTCCTCACACATTGACTCGCTGGGATACAGTTCGACACACACTGACTCTCACTGGGATACAGTTCCACAGACACTGACTCTCACTGGGTACTACTCCACACACACTGACTCACTGAGATACAGTTCCACACACACTGACTCTCACTGGGATACAGTTCCACACACTGACACTCACTGGGATACAGATCCACACACACTGACTCTCACTGGGATACAGTTCCACGCACACTGACTCTCACTGGGATACAGTTCCACACACACTGACTCTCACTGGGATACAGATCCACACACACTGACTCTCGCTGGGATACAGTTCCACACACACTGACTCTCACTGGGATACAGTTCCACACACACTGACTCTCACTGGGATACAGATCCACACACACTGACTCTCACTGGGGTACAGTTCCACACACACTGACTCTCGCTGGGATACAGTTCCACACACACTGACTCTCACTGGGATACAGTACCACACACACTGACTCTCACTGGGGTACGGGTTCCACACACACTGACTCTCACTGGGATACAGTTCCACACACACTGACTCTCACTGGGGTACGGGTTCCACACACACTGACTCTCACTGGGGTATGGGTCCCACACACACTGACTCTCACTGGGATACAGTTCCACACACACTGACTCTCACTGGGGTACGGGTTCCACACACACTGACTCTCACTGGGATACAGTTCCACACACACTGACTCTCACTGGGGTACGGGTTCCACACACACTGACTCTCACTGGGGTATGGGTCCCACACACACTGACTCTCACTGGGATACAGTTCCACACACACTGACTCTCACTGGGATACAGTTCCACACACACTGATTCTCACTGGGATACAGTTCCACACACACTGACTCTCACTGGGATACAGTTCCACACACACTGACTCTCACTGGGATACAGTTCCACACACACTGACTCTCACTGGGATACAGTTCCACACACACTGATTCTCACTAGGATACAGTTCCACACACACTGACTCTCACTGGGATACAGTTCCACACACACTGACTCTCACTGGGATACAGTTCCACACACACTGACTCTCACTGGGATACAGTTCCACACACACTGACTCTCACTGGGGTACAGTTCCACACACACTGACTCTCACTGGGATACAGTTCCACACACTCTGACTCTCACTGGGGTACAGTTCCACACACACTGACTCGCACTGGGATACAGTTCCACACACACTGACTCTCACTGGGATACAGTTCCACACACACTGACTCTCACTGGGATACAGTTCCACACACACTGACTCTCACTGGGGTACAGTTCCACACACACTGATTCTCACTGGGATACAGTTCCACACACACTGACTCTCACTGGGATACAGTTACACACACACTTTCTCTCACTGGGATACAGTTCCACACACATTGGCTCTCACTGGTATTCAGTTCCACACACACTGACTCTCACTGGGATACAGTTCCACACACACTGACTCTCACTGGGGTACGGGTTCCACACACACTGACTCTCACTGGGGTACAGTTCTACACACACTGACTCTCACTGGGAAACAGTTCCACAAACACTGACTCTCACTGGGATACAGTTCCACACACACTGACTCTCACTGGGGTACAGTTCCACACACACTGACTCTCACTGGGGGACAGTTCCACACACACTGACTCTCACTGGGAAACAGTTCCACAAACACTGGCTCTCACTGGGAAACAGTTCCACAAACACTGACTCTCACTGGGGTACAGTTCCACACACACTGAGTCTCACTGGGATACTGTTACACACACACTGACTCTCACTGGGATACAGTTCCACACACACTGACTCTCACTGGGGTACGGGTTCCACACACACTGACTCTCACTGGGGTACAGTTCTACACACACTGACTCTCACTGGGAAACAGTTCCACAAACACTGACTCTCACTGGGATACAGTTCCACACACACTGACTCTCACTGGGATACAGTTCCACACACACTGACTCTCACTGGGATACAGATCCACACACACTGACTCTCACTGGGATACAGTTCCACACACACTGACTCTCACTGGGATACAGTTCCACACACACTGACTCTCACTGGGGTACAGTTCCACACACACTGAGTCTCACTGGGATACTGTTACACACACACTGACTCTCACTGGGGTACAGTTCCACACACACCGAGTCTCACTGGGATACTGTTACACACACACTGACTCTCACTGGGATACAGTTCACACACTGGCTCTCACTGGGATACAGATCCACACACACTGACTCTCACTGGGATACAGTTCCACACACACTGACTCTCACTGGGATACAGTTCCACACACACTGACTCTCACTGGGATACAGTTCCACACACACTGACTCTCACTGGGGTACAGTTCCACACACACTGACTCTCACTGGGATACAGTTCTACACACACTGACTCTCACTGGGGTACAGTTCCACACACACTGACACTCACTGGGATACAGTTCCACACTCACTGACTCTCACTGGGGTACAGTTCCACACACACTGACTCTCATTGGGATACAGTTCCACACACACTGACTCTCACTGGGGTACAGATCCACACACACTGACTCTCACTGGGATACAGTTCCACACACACTGACTCTCACTGGGATACAGATCCACACACACTGACTCTCACTGGGATAGTTCCACACACACTGACTCTCACTGGGATACAGTTCCACACACACTGACTCTCACTGGGGTACAGTTCCACACACACTGAGTCTCACAGGGATACTGTTACACACACACTGACTCTCACTGGGGTACAGTTCCACACACACCGAGTCTCACTGGGATACTGTTACACACACACTGACTCTCACTGGGATACAGTTCACACACTGACTCTCACTGGGATACAGATCCACACACACTGACTCTCACTGGGATACAGTTCCACACACACTGACTATCACTGGGATACAGTTCCACACACACTGACTCTCACTGGGGTACGGGTTCCACACACACTGACTATCACTGGGATACAGTTCCACACACACTGACTCTCACTGGGATACAGTTCCACACACACTGACTCTCACTGGGATACAGTTCCACACACACTGACTCTCACTGGGATACAGTTCCACACACACTGACTCTCACTGGGATACAGATCCACACACACTGACACTCACTGGGATACAGATCCACACACACTGACTCTCACTGGGATACAGTTCCACGCACACTGACTCTCACTGGGATACAGTTCCACACACACTGACTCTCACTGGGGTACGGGTTCCACACACACTGACTCTCACTGGGATACAGTTCCACACACACTGACTCTCACTGGGGTACGGGTTCCACACACACTGACTCTCACTGGGGTATGGGTCCCACACACACTGACTCTCACTGGGATACAGTTCCACACACACTGACTCTCACTGGGGTACGGGTTCCACACACACTGACTGTCACTGGGATACAGTTCCACACACACTGAATCTCACTGGGGTACGGGTTCCACACACACTGACTCTCACTGGGGTATGGGTCCCACACACACTGACTCTCACTGGGATACAGTTCCACACACACTGACTCTCACTGGGATACAGTTCCACACACACTGATTCTCACTGGGATACAGTTCCACACACACTGACTCTCACTGGGATACAGTTCCACACACACTGACTCTCACTGGGATACAGTTCCACACACACTGACTCTCACTGGGATACAGTTCCACACACACTGATTCTCACTAGGATACAGTTCCACACACACTGACTCTCACTGGGATACAGTTCCACACACACTGACTCTCACTGGGATACAGTTCCACACACACTGACTCTCACTGGGATACAGTACCACACACACTGACTCTCACTGGGGTACAGTTCCACACACACTGACTCTCACTGGGATACAGTTCCACACACTCTGACTCTCACTGGGGTACAGTTCCACACACACTGACTCGCACTGGGATACAGTTCCACACACACTGACTCTCACTGGGATACAGTTCCACACACACTGACTCTCACTGGGATACAGTTCCACACACACTGACTCTCACTGGGGTACAATTCCACACACACTGATTCTCACTGGGATACCGTTCCACACACACTGACTCTCACTGGGATACAGTTACACACACACTGACTCTCACTGGGATACAGTTCCACACACATTGGCTCTCACTGGTATTCAGTTCCACACACACTGACTCTCACTGGGATACAGTTCCACACACACTGACTCTCACTGGGGTACAGTTCCACACACACTGACTCTCACTGGGGGACAGTTCTACACACACTGACTCTCACTGGGAAGCAGTTCCACAAACACTGACTCTCACTGGGATACAGTGCCACACACACTGACTCTCACTGGGATACAGTTCCACACACATTGGCTCTCACTGGTATTCAGTTCCACACACACTGACTCTCACTGGGATACAGTTCCACACACACTGACTCTCACTGGGGTACAGTTCCACACACACTGACTCTCACTGGGGGACAGTTCTACACACACTGACTCTCACTGGGAAACAGTTCCACAAACACTGACTCTCACTGGGATACAGTTCCACACACACTGACTCTCACTGGGGTACAGTTCCACACACACTGACTCTCACTGGGGGACAGTTCCACACACACTGACTCTCACTGGGAAACAGTTCCACAAAAACTGGCTCTCACTGGGAAACAGTTCCACAAACACTGACTCTCACTGGGATACAATTCCACACACACTGACTCTCACTGGAGTACAGTTCCACACACACTGACTCTCACTGGGATACAGTTCCACACACACTGACTCTCACTGGGGTACAGTTCCACACAATCCGACTCTCACTAGGATAGAGTTCCACACACACTGACTCTCACTGGGATACAGTTCCACACACACTGACTCTCACTGGGATACAGTTCCACACACACTGACTCTCAGTGGGATACAGTTCCACAGACACTGACTCTCACTGGGTACAACTCCACACACACTGACTCTCACTGAGATACAGTTCCCCACACACTGACTCTCACTGGGATACAGTGCCACGCACTGACTCTCAACTGGGATACAGTTCCTCACACATTGACTCGCTGGGATACAGTTCGACACACACTGACTCTCACTGGGATACAGTTCCACAGACACTGACTCTCACTGGGTACTACTCCACACACACTGACTCACTGAGATACAGTTCCACACACACTGACTCTCACTGGGATACAGTTCCACACACTGACACTCACTGGGATACAGATCCACACACACTGACTCTCACTGGGATACAGTTCCACGCACACTGACTCTCACTGGGATACAGTTCCACACACACTGACTCTCACTGGGATACAGATCCACACACACTGACTCTCACTGGGGTACAGTTCCACACACACTGACTCTCGCTGGGATACAGTTCCACACACACTGACTCTCACTGGGATACAGTACCACACACACTGACTCTCACTGGGGTACGGGTTCCACACACACTGACTCTCACTGGGATACAGTTCCACACACACTGACTCTCACTGGGGTACGGGTTCCACACACACTGACTCTCACTGGGGTATGGGTCCCACACACACTGACTCTCACTGGGATACAGTTCCACACACACTGACTCTCACTGGGGTACGGGTTCCACACACACTGACTCTCACTGGGATACAGTTCCACATACACTGACTCTCACTGGGGTACGGGTTCCACACACACTGACTCTCACTGGGGTATGGGTCCCACACACACTGACTATCACTGGGATACAGTTCCACACACACTGACTCTCACTGGGATACAGTTCCACACACACTGATTCTCACTGGGATACAGTTCCACACACACTGACTCTCACTGGGATACAGTTCCACACACACTGACTCTCACTGGGATACAGTTCCACACACACTGACTCTCACTGGGATACAGTTCCACACACACTGATTCTCACTAGGATACAGTTCCACACACACTGACTCTCACTGGGATACAGTTCCACACACACTGACTCTCACTGGGATACAGTTCCACACACACTGACTCTCACTGGGATACAGTTCCACACACACTGACTCTCACTGGGGTACAGTTCCACACACACTGACTCTCACTGGGATACAGTTCCACACACTCTGACTCTCACTGGGGTACAGTTCCACACACACTGACTCGCACTGGGATACAGTTCCACACACACTGACTCTCACTGGGATACAGTTCCACACACACTGACTCTCACTGGGATACAGTTCCACACACACTGACTCTCACTGGGGTACAGTTCCACACACACTGATTCTCACTGGGATACAGTTCCACACACACTGACTCTCACTGGGATACAGTTACACACACACTGACTCTCACTGGGATACAGTTCCACACACATTGGCTCTCACTGGTATTCAGTTCCACACACACTGACTCTCACTGGGATACAGTTCCACACACACTGACTCTCACTGGGGTACAGTTCCACACACACTGACTCTCACTGGGGTACAGTTCTACACACACTGACTCTCACTGGGAAACAGTTCCACAAACACTGACTCTCACTGGGATACAGTTCCACACACACTGACTCTCACTGGGGTACAGTTCCACACACACTGACTCTCACTGGGGGACAGTTCCACACACACTGACTCTCACTGGGAAACAGTTCCACAAACACTGGCTCTCACTGGGAAACAGTTCCACAAACACTGACTCTCACTGGGATACAATTCCACACACACTGACTCTCACTGGGATACAGTTCCACACACATTGACTCTCACTGGGCTAGAATTCCACACACACTGACTCTCACTGGGATTTAGTTCCACACACACACTGACTCTCACTGGGATACAATTCCACACACACTGACTCTCACTGGGATACAGTTCCACAAACACTGGCTCTCACTGGGAAACAGTTCCACAAACACTGACTCTCACTGGGATACAATTTCACACGCACTGACTCTCACTGGGATTTAGTTCCACACACACACTGACTCTCACTGGGGTACAGTTCCACACACACTGACTCTCACTGGGGTACAGTTCCACACAATCCGACTCTCACTAGGATAGAGTTCCACACACACTGACTCTCACTGGGATACAGTTCCACACACACTGACTCTCACTGGGATACAGTTCCACACACACTGACTCTCAGTGGGATACAGTTCCACAGACACTGACTCTCACTGGGTACAACTCCACACACACTGACTCTCACTGAGATACAGTTCCCCACACACTGACTCTCACTGGGATACAGTTCCACGCACTGACTCTCGACTGGGATACAGTTCCTCACACATTGACTCACTGGGATACAGTTCGACACACACTGACTCTCACTGGGATACAGTTCCACGCACTGACTCTCACTGGGTACAACTCCACACACACTGACTCACTGAGATACAGTTCCACACACACTGACTCTCACTGGGATACAGTTCCACGCACTGACTCTCGACTGGGATACAGTTCCTCACACACTGACTCTCACTGGGATACAGTTCGACACACACTGACTTTCACTGGGATACAGTTCCATACACACTGACTCTCACTGGGATATAGTTCCACACACACTGACTCTCACTGGGATACAGTTCCCCACACACTGACCCTCACTGGGATACAGTTCCACACACACTGACACTCACTGGGAAACAGTTCCACACACACTGACTCTCACTGGGGTACAGTTCCACACACATTGACTCTGACTGGGATACAGTTCCACACACACTGACTCTCACTGGGATACAGTTCCACACACACTGACTCTCACTAGGATACAGTTCCACACACACTGACTCTCACTGGGATTTAGTTCCACACACACACTGACTCTCACTGGGATACAGTTCCACACACACTGACTCTCAATGTGATACAGTTCCACACACACTGACTCTCACTGGGTTACAGTTCCACACACTGACTCTCTCTGGGATACAGTTCCACACACACTGACTCTCACTGGGATACAGTTCCACACACACTGACTCTCACTGGGGTACGGGTCCCACACACACACTGACTCTCTCTGGGATACAGTTCCACACACACTGACTCTCACTGGGATACAGTTCCACACACACTGACTCTCACTGGGGTACAGTTCCACACACACTGACTCTCATAAGAACATAAGAACTAGGAGCAGGAGTAGGCCATCTGGCCCCTCGAGCCTGCTCCGCCATTCAATGAGATCATGGCTGATCTTTTGTGGACTTAGCTCCACTTTCCGGCCCGAACACCATAACCCTTAATCCCTTTATTCTTCAAAAAACCACCTATCTTTATCTTAAAAACATTTAATGAAGGAGCCTCTACTGCTTCACTGGGCAAGGAATTCCATAGATTCACAACCCTTTGGGTGAAGAAGTTCCTCCTAAACTCAGTCCTAAATCTACTTCCCCTTATTTTGAGGCTATGCCCCCTAGTTCTGCTTTCACCCGCCAGTGGAAACAACCTGCCCGCATCTATCCTATCGATTCCCTTCATAATGTTATATGTTTCTATAAGATCCCCCCTCATCCTTCTAAATTCCAACGAGTACAGTCCCAGTCTACTCAACCTCTCCTCGTAATCCAACCCCTTCAGCTCTGGGATTAACCTAGTAAATCTCCTCTGCACACCCTCCAGTGCCAGTACGTCCTTTCTCAAGTAAGGAGACCAAAACTGAACACAATACTCCAGGTGTGGCCTCACTAACACCTTATACAATTGCAGCATAACCTCCCTAGTCTTAAACTCCATCCCTCTAGCAATGAAGGACAAAATTCCATTTGCCTTCTTAATCACCTGTTGCACCTGAAAACCAACTTTCTGCGACTCATGCACGAGCACACCCAGATCTCTCTGCACAGCAGCATGTTTTAATATTTTATCATTTAAATAATAATCCCTTTTGCCATTATTCTTACCAAAATGGATAACCTCACATTTGTCAACATTGTATTCCATCTGCCAGACCCTAGCCCATTCACTTAGCCTGTCCAAATCCCTCTGCAAACTTCCAGTATCCTCTGCACTTTTTGCTTTACCAGTTATCTTAGTGTCGTCTGCAAACTTGGACACATTGCCCTTGGTCCCCAACTCCAAATCATCTATGTAAATTGTGAACAGTTGTGGGCCCAACACTGATCCCTGAGGGACACCACTAGCTACTGATTGCCAACCAGAGAAACACCCATTAATCCCCACTCTTTGCTTTCTATGAATTAACCAATCCTCTATCCATGCTCCTACTTTCCCCTTAATGCCATGCATCTTTATCTTATGCAACAACCTTTTGTGTGGCACCTTGTCAAAGGCTTTCTGGAAATCCAGATATACCACATCCATTGGCTCCCCGTTATCTACCGCACTGTTAATGTCCTCAAAAAATTCCACTAAATTAGTTAGGCACGACCTGCCCTTTATGAATCCATGCTGCGTCTGTCCAATGGGACAATTTCCATCCAGATGCCTCGCTATTTCTTCCTTGATGATAGATTCCAGCATCTTCCCCACTACCGAAGTTAAGCTCACTGGCCTATAATTACCCACTTTCTGCCTACCTCCTTTTTTAAACAGTGGTGTCACGTTTGCTAATTTCCAATCCGCCGGGACCACCCCAGAGTCTAGTGAATTTTGGTAAATTACCACTAGTGCATTTGCAATTTCCCTAGCCATCTCTTTTAGCACTCTGGGATGCATTCCATCAGGTCCAGGAGTCTTGTCTACCTTTAGCCCCATTAGCTTGCCCATCACTACCTCCTTGGTGATATCAATCCTCTCAAGGTCCTCACCTGTCATTGCCTCATTTCCATCAGTCACTGGCATGTTATTTGTGTCTTCCACTGTGAAGACCGACCCAAAAAACCTGTTCAGTTCCTCAGCCATTTCCTCATCTCCCATTATTAAATCTCCCTTCTCATCCTCTAAAGGACCAATATTTACCTTAGCCACTCTTTTTTGTTTTATGTATTTGTAGAAACTTTTACTATTTATACTTTGAGCAAGTTTACTCTCATAATCTATCTTACTCTTCTTTATAGCTTTTTTAGTAGCTTTCTGTTGCCCCCTAAAGATTTCCCAGTCCTCTAGTCTCCCACTGATCTTTGCTACTTTGTATGTTTTTTCCTTCAATTTGATACTCTCCCTTATTTCCTTAGATATCCACGGTCGATTTTCCCTCTTTTTACCGTCCTTCCTTTTTGTTGGTATAAACCTTTGCTGGGCACTGCGAAAAATCACTTGGAAGGTTCTCCACTGTTCCTCAACTGTTTCACCATAAAGTCTTTGCTCCCAGTCTACCTTAGCTAGTTCTTCTCTCATCCCATTGTAATCTCCTTTGTTTAAGCACAAAACACTAGTGCTTGATTTTACCTTCTCACCCTCCATCTGTATTTTAAATTCCACCATATTGTGATTGCTCCTTCCGAGAGGATCCCTAACTATGAGATCCTGAATCAATCCTGTCTCATTACACAGGACCAGATCTAGGACCGCTTGGTCCCTCGTAGGTTCCATTACATACTGTTCGAGGAAACTATCGCGGATACATTCTATAAACTCCTCCTCAAGGCTGCCTTGACCGACCTGGTTAAAGCAATCAACATGTAGATTAAAATCCCCCATGATAACTGCTGTACCATTTCTACATGCATCTGCTATTTCTTTGTTTATTGCCTGCCCCACCATAATGTTACTATTTGGTGGCCTATAGATTACTCCTATCAGTGACTTTTTCGCCTTACTATTCCTGATTTCCACCCAAATGGATTCAACCTTATCCTCCATAGCACCGATGTCATCCCTTACTGTTGCCCGGATGTCATCCTTAATTAACAGAGCTACACCACCTCCCTTACCATCCACTCTGTCCTTCCGAAAAGTTTGATACCCTCGGATATTTAACTCCCAGTCGTGACCATCCTTTAACCATGTTTCAGTAATGGCCACTAAATCATAGTCATTCACGATGATTTGCGCCATCAACTCATTTACCTTATTCCGAGTACTACAAGCATTCAGGTAAAGTACACTTATGTTAGCTTTTTTACCTCTGTTCTGAATCTTAACACCTCGATCAGTAACCTCTCCTAAGTTATATTTCCTCTTAACCTTTCTCCTAATTTTCCTTGTCGTCGAACCCACATCTTCCTGTAACAACCTGCCGCGTCGCTTACCATTAATGCTTTCACTTCCCGTTTTATTTCTTTTAGTATTCCTGGTCCTATTCACTGAGCTCCCCTCAGTCACTGTACCTTGTACTGGCGCCCTTTTTGATTTTTGACTATGGCTTCTCTGCCTTACACTTTCCCCCTTACTGCCTTTTGTTTCTGTCCCTGTTTTACTACCTTCCAACTTACTGCATCGGTTCCCATCCCCCTGCCACATTAGTTTAAACTCTCCCCAACAGCTCTAGCAAACACCCCCCCTAGGACATCGGTTCCAGTCCTGCCCAGGTGCAGACCGTCCGGTTTGTACTGGTCCCACCTCCCCCAGAATCGGTTCCAATGTCCCAGGAATTTGAATCCCTCCCTCTTGCACCATCTCTCGAGCCACGTATTCATCCTCTCTATCCTGACATTCCTACTCTGACTAGCTCGTGGCACTGGTAGCAATCCTGAGATTAAAACCTTTGAGGTCCTACTTTTTAGTTTAACTCCTAGCTCCCTAAATTCAGCTTGTAGGACCTCGTCCCGTTTTTTATCTACATCGTTGGTGCCTATGTGCACCACGACAGCTGGCTGTTCACCCTCCCCCCCAGAATGCTCCGAGACATCCTTGACCCTTGCACCAGGGAGGCAACATACCATCCTGGAGTCTCGATTTCGTCCGCAGAACTGCCTGTCTATTCCCCTTACAATTGAGTCCCCTATCACTATAGCCCTGCCATACAGAGCCAGCCACGGTGCCATGAACCTGGCTGCTGCTGCCTTCCCCTGGTGAGCCATCTCCCTCAACAGTATCCAAAGCGGTATATCTGTTTTGCAGGGAGATGACCGCAGAGGACACCTGCACTGCCTTCCTACTCTTGCTCTGTCTTTTGGTCACCCATTTACTATCTCCCTCAGTACCTTTCACCTGCGGTGTGACCAACTCGCTAAACGTGCTATCCACGACGTCCTCAGCATCGCGGACGCTCCAAAGTGAGTCCATCCGCAGCTCCAGAGCCGTCAAGCGGTCTAACAGGAGCTGCAACTGGACACACTTCATGCACATGAAGGAGCCAGGGACCGTGGACGTGTCCCTGAGCTCCCACATCGCACACGAGGAGCATGACACGGGTCTGAGATCTCCTGCCAAGTCTTAAACCTTCGGTACAGTGGTACAGTGATACAGTTCCACACACACTGACTCTCACTGGGATACAGTTCCACACACACTGACTCTCACTGGGATACAGTTCCACACACACTGACTCTCACTGGAATACAGTTCCACACACACTGACTCTCACTGGGATACAGTTCCACACACACTGACTCTCACTGGGATACAGTTCCACACACACTGACTCTCACTGGGATACAGTTCCACACACACTGACTCTCACTGGGATACAGATCCACACACACTGACTCTCACTGAGATACACTTCAACACTCACTGACTCTCACTGGGATACAGTTCTACACACACTGACTCTCACTGGTATACAGTTCCACACACACTGACTCTCACTGGGTACAGCTCCACACACACTGACTCACACTGAGATACAGTTCCATACACACTGACTCTCACTGGGGGACAGTTCCACACACATTGACTCTCACTGGGATACAGTTCCACACACACTGACTCTCACTGGGATACAGTTCCACACACACTGACTCTCGACTGGGATACAGTTCCTCACACACTGACTCTCACTGGGATACCGTTCCACACACACTGACTCTCACTGGGATACAGTTCCTCACACACTGACTCTCACTGGGATACCGTTCCACACACACTGACTCTCACTGGGATATAGTTCCACACATACTGACTCTCACTGGGATATAGTTCCACACATACTGACTCTCACTGGGGTACAGTTCCACACACACTAACTCTCACTGGGGTACAGTACCACACACACTGACTCTCACTGCGGTACAGTTCCACACACACTGACTCTCACTGGGCTACAGTTCCACACACACTGACTCTCACTGGGATACAGTTCCACACACACTGACTCTCACTGGGATACAGTGCCACACACACTGACCCTCACTGGGATACAGTTCCACACAATGACTCTCACTGGGAAACAGTTCCACACACACTGACTGTCACTGGGATACAGTTCCACACACACTGACTCTCACTGGGATACAGTTCCACACACACTGACTCTCACTGGGATACAGATCCACACACACTGACTCTCACTGGGATACAGTTCCACACACACTGACTCTCACTGGGATACAGATCCACACACACTGACTCTCACTGAGATACACTTCAACACTCACTGACTCTCACTGGGATACAGTTCTACACACACTGACTCTCACTGGGGTACAGTTCCACACACACTGATTCTCAGTGGGATACAGTTCCACACACACTGACTCTCACTGGTATACAGTTCCACACACACTGACTCTCACTGGGTACAGCTCCACACACACTGACTCACACTGAGATACTGTTCCATACACACTGACTCTCACTGGGGGACAGTTCCACACACATTGACTCTCACTGGGATACAGTTCCACACACACTGACTCTCACTGGGATACAGTTCCACACACACTGACTCTCGACTGGGATACAGTTCCTCACACACTGACTCTCACTGGGATACCGTTCCACACACACTGACTCTCACTGGGATATAGTTCCACACATACTGACTCTCACTGGGGTACAGTTCCACACACACTAACTCTCACTGGGGTACAGTACCACACACACTGACTCTCACTGCGGTACAGTTCCACACACACTGACTCTCACTGGGCTACAGTTCCACACACACTGACTCTCACTGGGATACAGTTCCACACACACTGACTCTCACTGGGATACAGTGCCACACACACTGACCCTCACTGGGATACAGTTCCACACAATGACTCTCACTGGGAAACAGTTCCACACACACTGACTCTCACTGGGATACAGTTCCACACACACTGACTCTCACTGGGATACAGTTCCACACACACTGACTCTCACTGGGATACAGATCCACACACACTGACTCTCACTGGGATACAGTTCCACACACACTGACTCTCACTGGGGTACAGTTCCACACACACTGACTCTCACTGGGATACAGTTCCGCACACACTGACTCTCACTGGGATACCGTTCCACACACACTGACTCTCACTGGGATACTGTTCCACACACACTGACTCTCACTGGGATACAGTTCCACACAAACTGACTCTCACTGGGGTACAGTTCCACACACACTGATTCTCAGTGGGATACAGTTGCACACACACTGATTCTCACTGGGATACAGTTCCACACACACTGACTCTCACTGGTATACAGTTCCACACACACTGACTCTCACTGGGTACAGCTCCACACACACTGACTCACACTGAGATACAGTTCCATACACACTGACTCTCACTGGGGGACAGTTCCACACACATTGACTCTCACTGGGATACAGTTCCACACAGACTGACTCTCACTGGGATACAGTTCCACACACACTGACTCTCGACTGGGATACAGTTCCTCACACACTGACTCTCACTGGGATACCGTTCCACACACACTGACTCTCACTGGGCTAGAATTCCACACACACTGACTCTCACTGGGATTTAGTTCCACACACACACTGACTCTCACTGGGATACAGTTCCACACACACTGACTCTCACTGGGATACAGTTCCACACACACTGACTCTCACGGGGATACAGTTCCACACACACTGACTCTCACTGGGATACAGTTCCACACACACTGACTCTCACTGGGATACAGTTCCACACAATCTGACTCTCACTAGGATAGAGTTCCACACACACTGACTCTCACTGGGATACAGTTCCACACACACTGACTCTCACTAGGATAGAGTTCCACACACACTGACTCTTACTGGGGTACATTTCCACACACACTGACTCTCACTGGGATACAGTTCCACACACACTGACTCTCACTGGGATACAGTTCCACACACACTGACTCTCACTGGGATACAGTTCCACACACACTGACTCTCACTGGGATACAGTTCCACACACACTGACTCTCACTGGGATACAGTTCCACACACACTGACTCTCACTGGGATACAGTTCCACACACACTGACTCTCACTGGGCTAGAATTCCACACACACTGACACTCACTGGGATACAGTTCCACACACACTGACTCTTACTGGGATACAGTTCCACACAATCTGACTCTCACTAGGATAGAGTTCCACACACACTGACTCTCACTGGGATACAGTTCCACACACACTGACTCTCACTGGAGGACAGTTCCACACACACTGACTCTCGCTGGGATACAATTCCACACACACTGACTCTCACTGGGGTACAGTTCCACACACAGTGAGTCTCACTGGGGTACAGTTCCACACACACCGACTCTCACTGGGGTACAGTTCCACACACAGTGACTCTCACTGGGATACAGTTCCACACACAGTGACTCTCACTCGGATACAGTTCCACACACACTGACTCTCACTGGAGGACAGTTCCACACACACTGACTCTCACTGGGGTACGGGTCCCACACACACTGACTCTCGCTGGGATACAGTTCCACACACACTGACTCTCACTGGGGTACAGTTCCACACACACTGACTCTCACTGGGGTACGGGTCCCACACACACTGACTCTCACTAGGATAGAGTTCCACACACACTGACTCTCACTGGGATACAGTTCCACACATACTGACTCTCAATGGGATACAGTTCCACACAATCTGACTCTCACTGGGATACAGTTCCACACACACTGACTCTCACTGGGATACAGTTCCACACACACTGACTCTCACTGGGATACAGTTCCACACACACTGACTCTCACTGGGATACAGTTCCACACACACTGACTATCACTGGGATACAGTTCCACACACACTGACTCTCACTGGAGGACAGTTCCACACACACTGACTCTCACTGGGATACAGTTCCACACACACTGACTCTCACTGGGATACAGTTCCACACATACTGACTCTCACTGGGATACAGTTCCACACAATCTGACTCTCACTAGGATAGAGTTCCACACACACTGACTCTCACTGGGATACAGTTCCACACAATCTGACTCTCACTAGGATACAGTTCCACACACACTGACTCTCACTGTGGTACAGTTCCACACACACTGACACTCACTGGGATACAGTTCCACACACACTGACTCTCACTGGGCTACAGTTCCACACACACTGACACTCACTAGGAAACAGTTCCACACACACTGTCTCTCACTAGGATACAGTTCCACACACACTGACTCTTACTGGGGTACAGTTCCACACACACTGACACTCACTGGGATACAGTTCCACACAATCTGACTCTCACTAGGATACAGTTCCACACACACTGACGCTCACTGGGGTACAGTTCCACACACACTGATCCCTCACTGGGATACAGTTCAACACACACTGACTCTCACTGGGATACAGTTCCACACACACTGACTCTCACTGGGATCCAGTTCACACACTGACTCACTGGGATACAGTTCACACACTGACTCTCTCTGGGATACAGTTCCACACACACTGACTCTCACTGGGATACAGTTCCACACACACTGACTCTCTCTGGGATACAGTTCCACACACACTGACTCTCACTGGGGTACAGTTCCACACACACTGACTCTCACTGGGATACAGTTCCACACACACTGACTCACTGGGATACAGTTCACACACTGACTCTCACTGGGATACAGTTCCACACACACTGACTCTCACTGGGATACAGTTCCACACACACTGACTCTCACTGGGATACAGTTCCACACACACTGACTCTCACTGGGATACAGTTCCACACACACTGACTCACTGGGATACAGTTCACACACTGACTCTCACTGGGATACAGTTCCACACACACTGACTCTCACTGGGGTACAGTTCCACACACACTGACTCTCACTGGGATACAGTTCCACACACACTAACTCTCACTCGGATACAGTTCCACACACACTGACTCTCACTGGGATACAGTTCCACACACACTGACTCTCACTGGGATACAGTTCCACACACACTGACTCTCACTGGGATACAGTTCCACACACACACTGACTCTCACTGGGGTACAGTTCACTCACTGACTGACTGGGATACAGTTCACACACTGACTCTCACTGGGATACAGTTCCACACACACTGACTCTCACTGGGATACAGTTCACACACTGACTCTCACTGGGGTACAGTTCACACACACTGACTCCCACTGGGGTACAGTTCCACACACACTGACTCTCACTGGGGTACAGTTCCTCACACACTGACTCTCTCAGGGATACAGTTCCACACTCACTGACTCTCACTGGGATACAGTTCCACACACACTGACTCTCACTGGGTTACAGTTCCACACACACTGACTCTCACTGGGGTACAGTTCACACACTGACTCACTGGGATACAGTTCACACACTGACTCTCACTGGGATACAGTTCCACACACACTGACTCTCACTGGGATACAGTTCACACACTGACTCTCACTGGGGTACAGTTCACACACACTGACTCCCACTGGGGTACAGTTCCACACACACTGACTCTCACTGGGGTACAGTTCCTCACACACTGACTCTCACAGGGGTACAGTTCCACACACACTGACTCTCAGTGGGATACAGTTCCACACACACTGACTCTCTCTGGGATACAGTTCCACACACACTGACTCTCACTGGGATACAGTTCCACACACACTGACTCACTGGGATACAGTTCACACACTGACTCTCTCTGGGATACAGTTCCACACACACTGACTCTCACTGGGATACAGTTCCACACACACCGACTCTCACTGGGAGACAGTTCCACACACACTGACTCTCACTGGGATACAGTTCCACACACACTGACTCTCTCAGGGATACAGTTCCACACTCACTGACTCTCACTGGGATACAGTTCCACACACACTGACTCTCACTGGGTTACAGTTCCACACACACTGACTCTCACTGGGATACTGTTCCACACACACTGACTCTCACTGGGGTACAGTTCCACACACACTGATCCCTCACTGGGATACAGTTCCACACACACTGACTCTCACTGGGATACAGTTCCACACACACTGATCCCTCACTGGGATACAGTTCCACACACACTGACTCTCACTGGGGTACAGTTCACACACTGACTCACTGGGATACAGTTCACACACTGACTCTCTCTGGGATACAGTTCCACACACACTGACTCTCACTGGGATACAGTTCCACACACACCGACTCTCACTGGGAGACAGTTCCACACACACTGACTCTCACTGGGGTACAGTTCCACACACACTGACTCTCACTGGGATACAGTTCCACACACACTGACTCTCACTGGGGTACAGATCCACACACACTGACTCTCACTGGGATACAGTTCCACACACACTGACTCTCACTGGGATACAGTTCCACACACACTGACTCTCACTGGGATACAGTTCCACACACACTGACTCTCACTGGGGTCCAGATCCACACACACTGACTCTCACTGGGGTACAGTTCCACACACACTGACTCTCACTGGGATACAGTTCCACACTCACTGACTCTCACTGGGGTACAGTTCC
Source organism: Scyliorhinus torazame (assembly GCF_047496885.1). NCBI lineage: Eukaryota > Metazoa > Chordata > Chondrichthyes > Carcharhiniformes > Scyliorhinidae > Scyliorhinus > Scyliorhinus torazame. Next base: position 131,415,307 of record NC_092727.1, read on the forward strand.
ACACACACTGACTCTCACTGGGATACAGTTCCACACACACTGACTCTCACTGGGATACAGTTCCCCACACACTGACTCTCACTGGGATACAGTTCCACACACACTGACTCTCAGTGGGATACAGTTCCACACACACTGACTCTCACTGGGATACAGTTCCACACACACTGACTCTCACTGGGGTACAGTTCCACACACACTGACTCTCACTGGGATACAGTTCCCCACACACTGACTCTCACGGGGATACAGTTCCACACACACTGACTCTCACTAGGATACAGTTCCACACACACTGGCTCTCACTGGGGTACAGTACCACACACACTGACTCTCACTGGGGTACAGTTCCACACACACTGACTCTCACTGGGATACAGTTCCACACACACTGACTCTCACTGGGGTACAGTTCCACACACTGACTCTCACTGGGATACAGTTCCACACACACTGACTCTCAGTGGGGTACAGTTCCACACACACTGACTCTCACTGGGATACAGTTCCACACACACTGACTCTCACTGGGGTACAGTTCCACACACACTGACCCTCACTGGGGTACAGTTCCACACACACTGACTCTCACTGGGGTACAGTTCCACACACACTGACTCTCACTGGGATACAGTTCCACACACACTGACTCTCACTGGGGTACAGATCCACACACACTGACTCTCACTGGGATATAGTTCCACACACACTGACTCTCACTGGGATACAGTTCCACACACACTGACTCTCACTGGGATACAGTTCCACACACACTGACTCTCACTGGGATACAGTTCCACACTCACTGACTCTCACTGGGGTACAGTTCCACACACACTGACTCTCACTGGGATACAGTTCCACACACACTGACTCTCACTGGGGTACAGTTCCACACACACTGACTCTCACTGGGATACAGTTCCACACACACTGACTCTCACTGGGATACAGATCCACACACACTGACTCTCACTGGGATACAGTTCCACACACACTGACTCTCACTGGGGGACAGTTCCACACACACTGACTCTCACTGGGATACAGTTCCACACACATTGACTCTCACTGGGATACAGTTCCACACACACTGACTCTCGCTGGGATACAGTTCCACACACACTGACTCTCACTGGGATACAGTTCCACACACACTGACTCTCACTGGGGTACGGGTCCCACACACACTGACTCTCACTGGGCTACAGTTCCACACACACTGACTCTCACTGGGATACAGTTCCACACACACTGACTCTCACTGGGATACAGTTCCACACACACTGACTCTCACTGGGCTACAGTTCCACACACACTGACTCTCATTGGGATACAGTTCTACACACACTGACTCTCACTGGGATACAGTTCCACACACACTGACTCTCACTGGGATACAGTTCCACACACACTGACTCTCACTGGGATACAGTTCCACACACACTGACTCTCACAGGGATACAGTTCCACACAAACTGACTCTCACTGGGATACAGTTCCACACACACTGACTCTCACTGGGGTACAGTTCCACACACACTGACTCTCGCAGCGGTGGATACCAATAATCAAGCTTACTTTTGCTTCTTGCTGTTTAAGACAGTCATCTTTGCCATTCTGTGGGGATATGCAATGCAGCTGCATCGAGGTAAATGCACTTTGTACAAACTTAGAATTAAGAAACCAGAATGAGAAATGCATTGAGCAAATGCTCACTGCTTCTGATTTCGAGCTGTTGTGGAGGAGCTGACTTGCTGTGTCATTTTATCAACAGCAGGTAGCACTCCAGGGAGTATACAGGCCAGCGGATTGTACCCATTAAGTTACAGCACTCACTTTGCCTGGAGTTGCTGCCAAGTGCTGTTTACTAGTAGAGAACGAGTGGACTGCTTGTGAGGTGGAGGAGTTTTACTGCAGAAATACCAGGGTTTTAGAGCAAGTTTTCTTCACCAGCTCCCAGATGTTTGAGGTATTCACATTCAACTCTCTGAAATGCTGTGATTCTTGGCTTTGTAAAATATTTGTCGGACTCACGAGTTTCGTCATTGTGGTCAGTAACTGATAGATCTTTGCCTCAGTGTTAAACAAACCAGCAAGACAGCATTCTGCTGGCAATGAGAATAAAATATTAACAGAACAAATGTACAGCTGGAAAAGTAGCGCGATATTTGGCTGAATTGGTGACATATTGTGGACAAATGAAAAACTTCGAACCTGGTATTTATTTTATGGTGGGGCTGAAAAAATTACATTGCAACAGTTGTTAAAGGGGGCAGTAGTTTAATGTGTGAAGCATGAAAGGGATTGTGTATTCAGGGAGGAGAAGCTCTCAGCTGTGTGCACGAATCTTGAGTCCTGTTCCAAGGCCCCAGCTAAATTCATAAAATCTGAAGCTTGTGAAACACTCAGCTACACTTGTGAAAGGTGCCAGGCTCCATCTTGATCTGGGCAGATGCTGCAACTATGCTCTAGGCTAGAGAAAGGGAAGTAATCATTCGCCTCCCTGTTCAAAGGATCATACTCTTGTCATTTCTGCCAACTCCAGCATAATGCCACCTGAAGACACATCTTCTTCTCACCCCATACCCCTTACCCCCGTCAGCATTCCGCTGGTACCACTTCCTCCGTGTCACCCGGCTCCACTTCTCCATCATTCCCAATTCCCCATCCCCTTCCCACAGCACCTTCCCTTGCAATCCCAGAAGGTGCAACACCTGCCCCTTTACCTCATCATTCAAGGCCCCAAGCACTCCCTTCAGGTTAAGCAGCATTTCACTTACGCTGCTCCCAGGGCCGTCTCCTCTACACTGAGGAGACTAAACACAGACTGGGTGTTTCTTGCCATTTTAACCCAGCACCTTGCTCTCATTCCCACATGTCTGTCCTTGGCCTGCTGCAAAGCTGCAGCGAAGTCCAGTGCGAGCTGGAGGAGCAGCATGCCATCTTCTGTTTATACAATTTACAGTGCAGAAGGAGGCCATTCGGCCCATCGGGTCTGCACCGACCCTTGGAAAAACACCCTATTTAAGCCCACACCTCCACCCTATCCCCGTAACCCAGTAACCCCACCTAACCTTTTGGACTCTAAGGGGCAATTTATCATGGCCAATCCACCTTTGGACTGTGGGAGGAAACCAGAGCACCCGGAGGAAACCCACGCAGATACGGGGAGAAAGTGCAAACTCCACACAGTCACCCGAGGCTGGAATCGAACCCGGGACCCTGGTGCTGTGAGGCAGCAGTGCTAACCATTGTGCCGCCTCAACGTTGAGCACATTGTGACCCTCGGGATTCAGTGTTGAGTTCAAAAACTTTAGACTGTGAACTTCCTTCACCATCTTGACCCCTCTTTTTAATATCCCACACATTTTTGTCTCAATGAACAAGCAGTTTGCCGACTGTGGCTCAAGGCCACTTGCAGGAGGAACTGGGGCATTTGGGTGGCCGTGAGGTTGATGCCAGCAAGTTGTTCAGGGAAGTAGAGGAGAAAGCTGGGTTTTGAGTATGGATTGGGATGGGATTGAATGTTGCACCCAGTCAAACTCCCGGGAGTGTCAGAGATGCCTGTCTGTGAACATAGGAGCAGCACATCCTCGAGGACTATGTAATTGGAACTATCAGCTGCCTAGAAAAACAGCACGGTGCAGCTACAAGTAAAAGCATTAAGAACTCGAGGACGGTGTAAAACTCACAGTTTGGCTGCAGAAGGGTTATTTCCACAGCACATTTCACAACTTCGGGACATTGTGAAGTGTCTTACAGCCAATTAGGCACTTATGGAGTGAAGTCACTCAGTCACTGGGCCATTGTTTTAATGTAGGAAATGCAACAGCCAATTTATGCACAGGAAGATCCCACAAACAGCAACGTGATATTGACTAGATAATCCGCCTTTATGAAGTTCGTTAAGGAATAGATGTTGGCCAGAAGACCGGGAAAAATACTGCTCTTCTTCAAATAGTGCCATTTGAACATTTACATCCAGCTGGAAGGGCAAATGCAGCCTCAGTTTAAACATTTCACTCAGAGTACAGATCTCTGACAATGCAACATTCCCATTGCAACATTCCCATTGCACTTTACTGAACTGTCAACTGGAATTTTGTGCTCAATTCTTTGGACTGGGAACTGAACTCACAACCTTCAGAATCAGAGAGAAGTGAGTGCTGGCCACGCACAGGCAGTGTTGCATTTATTTCCGTGAGGGAGTTCAGCCTCAACACAGCATCAACCACACATTAAGAAAAGTCAGTCCTGGGCATGATGCTGGTTGGGATACTTGACTTAAACTCGCCAGATTTAGAGACATTGGGAGGATCACAGTGCGAGCATCAACCTGTCAGGTCTGGAATGTGGCTGCACGTGTCTACAGGTATCTTGGGCAGGTTCTCTAATCCCGCGGCAGAGTGTCCACGCTGTCGTAAATGCCGTCGCGTTTTACGACGGCGAGAGCGGGCTGCTCCCAGGACTAATTGTGGCCCATACAGGGGGCCAGCACGGCGCTGGAGTGGTTCGCGTCGCTCCAGCTGCCGATCTCGGCGCAAACTGTGCGCCGCAGGATCCGCGCATGCGCAGTGGCCTCCTTCAACGCGCTGGCCCCAACGCAACATGACGCAGGGCAACAGGGGCCGGTGCGTAGAAAAGGAGGCCCCCAGCCAGAGAGGACAGCCTGCTGATTGGTGGGCCCCAATCGCGGGCCAGGCCACATCGGAGGCCCCCCTGGGGGTTGGACCCCCCCCCCCCCCCCCCCCCCCCACAGGCCGGCACTCGACCCTTCAACGCCGAGGCCTGCTGGCTCAGAGCAGGTTAGAACGTGGTCGGCGGGACTCGGTTTTTTTCTCACGGCCACCCGGCCCATTCGGGCCGGAGAATTGTGGGGCAGCCGCGTAGAGCGGCCCACGACCGGCGCCGTGCCAACCACACCGGCGCCAATGGCACCAATTCTCTGCTCTGCGGAGAGTCGCGTGCCGACATCGGGGCGGTGTGGCCCGGTCGCGGGGATTCTCCGGCCCGGCCCAGGGCTGGGAGAATCCCGCCCCTTACACCTTGTTAATATAAACTCTGTGTTGTGTGATGCTGCTTCGGATAACACAGGGTGATACTTGATGCAGTCTTAACTAAAGGATGCTCCAGACTCTGAAATGAGTTCAACGTGTTTATTGAACTATTAACACAGTTCTCAAATGAGTTTGACTCTCCGCTAATCTAACTGCAGTAACTCAGTCTAACTGTACCAGCCTGCTCTAAGCCACGTGCTGGGGTGTGATGCTGCTGATCAACCCTGTCTAACTCTCTAGATGTCTGTCTGTGGAAAGAGGCAGGGTGTGAGTGCCTCATCCCTTATATAGCGTTTATGTCATGCCCCCTTGTGGTAATGCCACCTCTGAGTGTCCTGACTGCCCATTGGCTGTGTCCTATTCTGAGTGTTCATTGGTTGCATGTTTGCATATCATGACAAAGGCCAATTTATCATGGCCAAACCACCTAACATGCACATCTTTGGACGGTGGGAGGAAACCGGAACACCCGGAGGAAACCCACGCAGACACTGGATGCTCCGGTTTCCTCCCACAGTCCAAAGATGTGCAGGTTAGGTAGATTGGCCATGATAAATTGTTCTTTTGTGTCCAGGGAAGTGTAGGTTAGGTGGGGTTACAGGGATATGGTGAGGGGCCTAGGTTAGGGTGCAGTTTTGGAGGGTCGGTGCAGACTCGATGGGCCGAATGGCCTCCTTTTGCACTGTAGGGATTCTGTGGACCATGGCTGAAAATCCACCTGAAAACCTTTCCCCACACTATTTCCATATCTATCATGTCATTGGCATTTAGAATTCTGTCAATCACTGCTTGAAGCATACTCAGTGACTGAGCTTCCACAGCCTCTGGGATAGAGAATTCCAAAGATTCGCATCCCTCTGAGTAAAATACATTCTCTTCATCTTGGTCCAAGGTAGCCTCCGCCTTATTCTGGAATTATGTCCCCTGGTTCTAGACTCTCCAACAGGGGGAACATCTTGCCTTCATCCATCCTGCCTAAGGTTTCAAAACGATCACCTCTCATTCTTCTAAACTCCAGAGGATACAGGCCCAATATCCTCAACCTCTCTTCATTAGACAGTCCTGCCATCCCTGGAACAAGACTGGTGAACCTTCGTTGCATTCCTGCTATGGCAGTAATATCCTTCCAAAGGTAAAGGGACCAAAACTGCACCCAGTATTCCTGGTGCAGTCTAACCAAGATTCAATACAACTGAAGCAAGATTTTGTTATACTCACACTCAAGCCCTTTAACGGCAAAGGCCAACAGACCATTAGCCTTCCTAATTGTCTGCTGCATCTGCACGTTAGTTTTCAGTGACTTAGGACATCCAAATCCTTTTGTACATCTACACTTTCTAATCGTTTACCATTTAAGAAATACTCTGACATCATGGGCAGCACGGTAGCACAGTGGGTAGCACTGTTGCTTCACAGCGCCAGGGTCCCAGGTTCAATTCCCCGCTGGGTCACTGTCTGTGCGGAGTCTGCACGTTCTCCCCGTGTGTGCGTGGGTTTCCTCCGGATGCTCCGGTTTCCTCCCACAGTCCAAAGATGTGCAGGTTAGGATTGGCCATGCTAAATTGCCCTTAGTGTCCAAAAAGGTTAGGAGGGGTTATTGGGTTACGGGGATAGGGTGGAAGTGAGGGCTTAAGTGGGCCGGTGCAGACTCGATGGGCCGAATGGCCTCCTTCTGCACTGTATGTTCTATGTTATCTTTGTTATCTGTTCCTCTTCCCAAAGTGGATAACGTCACAATTCTCCACATTATATTCCATCTGCCATGTTCTTGTTCACTCACTAATTCTGTCCAAATCGTCCTGTAGCCGCTCCTTACAACATTCGTCCGCTCCTAGCTTTGTGTCATCCACAAACCTGGAAATGTTATATTTGGTCCCACATCCAAATCATTGATATATCAATGAAGAGGGCGTGCCAGGAGCAGCACAAGGCATGTCGAAAAATGAGGTGTCAACCTGGTGAAGCGAAAACACCGGACTACCTGTGTGCCAAACAGCAGAAACAGCAAGTAACAGACGGAGCTCAGCCATTCCACAACAAATGCATCAGATCTGAGCTCTGTTGTCCTGCTACATCCAGCCGTGAATGGTGGTGGACAGTTAAACAACTCACTGGAGGAGGAGGCTCCACAAATATCCCCACCGTCAATGATGGAGGAGCCCAGCACATCTGTGCAAAAGACAAGGCTGAGGCATTCGCAACAATCTTCAGCCAGAAGTGCCGAGTGGATGATCCGTCTCGGTCTCCTCCGGGGGTCCCAGCATCACAGATGTCAGTCCGCAGCCAATACGATTCACTCCCCCACCCGTGATACTAAGAAATGACTGAAGGCACTGGATACTGCAAAGGCTCTGGGCCCTGACAATATTCCGGCAATAGGACTGAGGACTTGCGATCCAGAACTTGCTGTGCCCCGAATCAAGTTGTTCCAGTACAGCTACAACACTGGCATCTACCCGGCAATGTGGAAAATTGCCCAGGAGTCCTGTACACAAGAAACAGGACAAATACAACCCGGCCAGTTACCGCCCCATAGTTCTGCTCTCAGTCATTAGTAAAGTGATGGGAGGAGTCATCAACAGTGCTAACAAGCGGCACTTACTCAGCAATAACCTGCTCACGGACGCTCAGTTTGGGTTCCGCCAGGGTCACTCAGCTCCTGATCTCATTGCAGCCTTGGTCCAAATATGGACAAAGAGCTGAATGCCAGAGGTGAGGTGAGAGTGACTGCCCTTTGACATCAAGGCAGCATTTTACCGAGTGTGGCATCAAGGAGCCCTAGCTAAACTGGAGTCAATGGGAATCAGGGGGGAAACTCTCCGCTGGTTGGAGTCAGACCCGGCACAAAGGAAGATGGTTGTGGTTATTGGAGGTTAACCATCTCAGTCCCAGGACATCACTTCAGGAGTTCCCTGGGCCCAACCATCTTCAGCTGCCTCATCAATGATCTTCCATCCAATGTAAGATCAGATATGGGGATGTTCACTGATGATTGTACAATGCTTAGCACCATTCATGATTCCTCAGATAATGAAGCAGTCCCTGTCCAAATGCAGCAAGACCTGGACAATATCCAGGCTTGGGCTGACAAATTACACGTAACATTCCCGCTACACAAGTGCCAGGCAATGTGCTGGCCTTGGAAAGGGTCCAGAGGAGGGTCACAAGAATGATCCCTGGAATGAAGAACTTGTTGTATGAGGAATGGTTGAGGATTCTGGGTCTGTACTCGTTGGAGTTTCGAAGGATGAGGGGGGATCTTATTGAAACTTACAGGATACTGCGTGGCCTGGATAGAGTGGATGTGGAGAGGATGTTTCCACTTGTAGGAAAAACTAGAAGCAGAGGAACCATCTCAGATTAAAGGGACGATCCTTTAAAACAGAGATGAGGAGGAATTTCTTCAGCCAGAGGGGGGTGAATCTGTGGAACACTTTGTCGCAGAAGGCTGTGGAGATCAATTCACTGAGTGTTTTTAAGACAGAGATAGAAAGGTTCTTGATTAATAAGGGGGTCAGGGGTTATGGGGAGAAGGCAGGAGAATGGGGATGGGAAAAATATCAGCCATGATTGAATGGTGGAGCAGGCTCGATGGGCCGAGTGGCCTGATTCTGCTCCTATGACTTATGATCTTATGGTCTTCCACAGACATTCACTTCTTCTACCACCGACGAACAGTAACTGCCGTGTAAACTCGCTACAAGATGCACTGCAGGAACTCACCACAGTTTCTTAGACAGCACCTTCCAAACCCACGACCTCTACCATCTAGAAGGACAAGAGCAGCAGATATCTGGGAACCCCACCACCTGGAGGTTCCCCTCCAAGTCATTCACCACCCTGACTTGGAAATATATCGCTGTTCCTTCACTGTCGCTGGGGCAACATCCTGGAACTCCCTCCCTAACAGCACAGTGGGTGTACCTACACCTCAGGGACTGCAGCGGTTCAAGAAGGCAGCTCACCACCACCTTCTGAAGGGCAACTGGGCATGGGCAATAAATGCTGTTCTAATCAGCGAAGCCCACGGCCTGTAATAATGAATTTTTAAAAACAGCTGAGGTCCGCGTACCGATTCCTGTGGTACCCTACTTGTCAGAGCCTGCCAGTGTGAGAATGGCCCGTTTATTCCTACTCTCTCGTTTCTGCCAGTTATTCAACCCTTAATCCATGACAGTGTGTTGCTTCCTATCCAATGTGGTTTAACTTTGATAACCAACCTCCAGTGCAAACCTTGAACAAAAGCCTTTTGAAAATCTAAGTTACTACATCCATCAACTCCCCTTTATCAATTCTGCTAGTAAAATGCTCAAAGTACTCCCAACAAGTTTGTCAAACATGATTTCTCACTCATAAATCCATGCTGACCATGCCCAATCAGATCATTATAATCCAAGTGTCCTTTCATCACATCCTTTATAATAGATTGTAGCATTTTCCCTACCACTGATGTAAGGCTAACGGGCCTGTAGTTTCCTGGTTTCTCTCTCTCTTTCTCCCTTCTTAAATAGTGGGGTGACATTTGCTACCTTCCAATCTGCAGGAACCACTCCAGATTCTATGAAATTTTGGAAGATGATCACCATGCATCCACTAACTCCACAGCAATCTCTTTCAACATTCTGTGATGTCGATCATCACGCCTGGGGACGTATCAACCTTAAGTTCCATTGATTTCTCCAAATATAACTTTTTACCAATCCTATTTCTTTCAGTTCCTCATGATCCCTAGTTCCTTGGATCTCTACATCTAGAGGATGTCCTGTATCTTCCTCAGTGAAAACACACACAAAGTACCCATTTAGCTTCTCTGTCATTCCGCGTTATAAATCCTGCTGACTCACTGCTTGTGATGGACCCACATTTGTCTTCACCAAACCTTTCCTCTTTACATACCGATAGAAGCTTGAACATTCAAATTGTATTCTCCCTTTCATTAACAATTTCTTGGTCCTCCTTTCTTGTATTCTAAAATCCTCGCAAACTTCAGGGGCGAAATTCTCCCCAAATGGTGCGATGTCCACCGACTGGCGCCCAAAACGGCGCCAATCAGACGGGCATCGCGCCGCCCCAAAGGTGCGGAATGCTCCGCATCTTTGGGGGCCGAGCCCCAACATTGAGGGGCTAGGCCGGCGGCGGAGGGATTTCCGCCCCGCCAGCTGGCGGAAACGGCGTTTGTTGCCCCACCAGGTGGCGCGGAAATGACATGTCGGGGCGGCGCATGCTCGCGGGAGCGTCAGCGGCCGCTGACTGTTTCCCACGCATGCGCAGTGGGGAGAGTCTCTTCCGCCTCCGCCATGGTGGAGACCGTGGCGGAGGCGGAAGAGAAAGAGTGCCCCCACGGCACAGGCCCGCCCGCGGATCGGTGGGCCCCGATCGCGGGCCAGGCCACCGTGGGGGCACCCCCCGGGGTCAGATCGCCCCGCGCCCCCCCCAGGACCCCGGAGCCCGCCCACGCCGCTTGGTCCCGCCGGTAAATAGGTGCTTTAATTTACGCCGGCGGGACAGGCAATTTATCGGCGGGACTTCGGCCCATCCGGGCCGGAGAATCGAGCGGGGGGGCCCGTCAACCGGCGCGGCCCGATTCCCGCCCCCGCCGAATATCCGGTACCGGAGACTTCGGCAACCGGCGGGGGCGGGATTCACGGCGGCCAACGGCCATTCTCCGACCTGCTGGGGGGGTCGGAGAATGACGCCCCAGGTTTATTACTATTTCCAGCATCTTTTTCGGTCTTTTTTTTCAATCTTATATAATCCTTAACTTGTTTGTTAACCACAGTTGACTGGCTTAACTTTTTGTGTTTTTGTACCTTGAAGGAATGTATAGTTGCTGCAAACTATGTAATAATTCCCTAAAGACTATCCATTGCCTCTATCCATTTACACCATTCAATGTATTTTCCCAATTCATCTCAGCAGAATTGTCCCTCATAATCTCAGCTTTAACACCCTGGCTTCAGATTGAACTTCCTCACTTTCAAACATAATGTAAAGTTCTATCATATTATGGTCACTCATCCCTAAAGATTCTTCTGCAACAAGATTATTAATTAGCCTTTTACCGTAATATAATACTCAGGGAGGCGTTGGCATAGTGGTATTGTCACTAGACTGGTAGCCACAGCAGATGGTGGAATTTGAATTCAATAAAATTCTGGGATGAACATGAAATGGTTGTCGTAAAAACCCATGTTCATTAATGTCCTTTAGGGAAGGAAATCGGTCATCCCAGTCTGGCCTACATGTGACTCCCGTCTCCTGGCCCTCCATTCCTCTGCATGGCCTACCCTAGGTCAGTTCAGAGCGCAATTAGGGATGGGCAATAAATGTTGGCCTAGCCTCAACACCTTCATCTCATGGAAACCATCCCTAACACACTCCAGAATATCCTCCTCCACAGCATTAGCGCTCATCAAGTTTATCCATGATTACTGTATTATCGAGATGCTTCTCTAACCCTTTGATTAATCCCATGCCCCACACTGTAAACTGTGGCCTGTAAGCAACTCCTTCCAATGTTTGCTGCCCCTTGCTGTTTCACAGATGCTGTCTGACCTGCTCAGTATTTCCAGCATTTTTGTTTTGATTTCATATAGCCTCCTACTGCTATTAATTTCTATTTAGTTCAGATGATGTTCATTGAATTTATTTTCAAGTTGTTTTATATTCCTGAGGTTGATCCTCTCATTGATCCTATGTTCTTTTCTCATCTGAACTCTCTTCCCTTTTATTTTGTTCTGGTCCAAGGTTTAGAGAATCCCAAAGTGTATCATGGAGTTTACCTGACCCACAACTTTTACTAGATTGTGGTATGGGGAGCACACGGCCCACTCTACAGGTGTGGGACAGCAGAAATGGAAAAGTATTTTTTAAACAAAACAATGTTTGTTCTATGAACTCAAGTTAACCTTTTTAAAACAAACAGTGAACATCTTAGCAACCATTAATTCAAATACAACCCCCAAAGACTTCAGAGCCTCTGAAAGAGCCATTGTCCACAACACACTCCCTACTTAAACTAGAATTCCACACCTGAAAAGCAACCACAATATGCTCACCCCTCACTGTCTTTAAGTTCACTAAGCCAATCCAATAGATAGACTTTTATCCCCCTCGAGCCCCCAATTTGTTCTGGGCCAGGGTTTAGAGAACCTCAAAGTGTATCGTGGAGTTTGCCTGACCCACAACTTTTAATAGATTGTGGTTTGGGGAGCACACGGCCCACTCTACAGGTGTGGGACAGCAGAAATGGAAAAGTATTTTTTAAAGCAAAACAATGTTTATTCTATGAACTCAAGTTAACCTTTTCAAAACATTCAGTGAACATCTTAGCAGCCATCAATTCAAATACAACCCCCAAAGAATACAACACTAAGTAATCCTTAATAACTTCGCAAACAACATCCAGAAGACAGAAGAAACACCTTTCAACAGAAGCACATCAGGTTTACATTCACTACTGAGAACATTTATAATTCTGAATTCACCAAATGATCAAGAGATAGTCTTTTCATGGCAGAGAGAACAACAGTACACCTGCTCTGTCTGGCTTCAGCTCCAACACTGAAAACGAAACTAAAACACGCCATGCAGCAAACAGCCTAAAATGAAAGTAAAAAGCTGACAGACAGCTCAGCTCCACCTACTCTGACATCACTGCAGCAATACACACCCATTTCTTAAAGGTACTCTCACTGCAGATATTTATATACACACACATTTATAAACACCCATTTATTAAAGGTACTCTCACATGACAATTTCCCAAACTCAAAGCATCAAATCTACACTCTTCCCCCTCACTTTTGTGAGGATCACGATTAATCCAGCACGAGTTTGTACAGTCAAACAGAAAGTTACTTTATTTATCACAATATGTACAAAGTACCAACAGTTCATGACTGGTTCCCTCTCTCGCCGGTACCACACTAGCCAGCTCTATTTATACAGCGGCACTGCTAATTATTGCACCCCCCCACCCCCAACCACTTCATTGGGGGAGTTTGTATTCCTCAAGGAAGCAACTAATTGTCCCCAGCTAATCGGATCCGGGCAGGTTATAGCACTCATTCTGCTGATTCTACGCTAACATCCCATCTCATACTCAATTCAATCTTTTCTGTGATTTTGGAGTTGTGGAACACTTCACTTCTCATGTTTTTTTCTTCCTTCCTACAATACACAGCTTTGTAAAATTCATGCCTGGCATCCCTTGCTGAATTTTCAGACTTGCCGCATTCTGCACCTTTGGCCTTGACCTGGACTTTGCAGTAAGTTCAGAAAGAGAGAATCCTGGGCTATATCAACAGATAAAACTCACCCACGAGGAACAGTAGCTGCTGCCAGTTTGTCCAGCATGGCAATGTGGTTCTTATTATATTTAGCATCGTTGTTCCAAAAATTATGGAAGTTTTCAAACAAAGGAGCGAGAATGCTGGAAATCTGGAATGAATTGGGAACAGTCCCAGTCAGCCTGCAAACTCCTGCTCATCCGTCATTCTGATTTTACACCTTGCTCTCACACTGACCTCTCTGTCCTTGGCCTCCTGCAATGTTACAAGTTCAAAAATAAGTTTAAAGAACAACACCTCTTGATTAAAAACTTCTCAGCCTTCCAGACTCAACGCCGAGTTCAACAATTTCAGATGGTATTCCCTTTTCCTTTTCCAGCTCCAGCGTTATTCTCGCTTTTCCCTTGTGGATTTTGCTTTTGGACGGCAGTTGTTTGTCAGTTTGGGAAGCACGACAGCACAGTGGTTAGCACTGTTGCTTCACAGCTCCAGGGTCCCAGGTTCGATTCCCGGCTTGGGTCGCTGTCTGTGCGGTGTCTGCACGTTCTCCCCGTGTCTGCGTGGGTTTCCTCCGGGTGCTCCGGTTTCTTCCCACAGTCCAAAGATGTGCAGGTTAGGTGGATTGGCCATAATGAACTGCCCTTAGTGTCCAAACTGGTTAAGTGGGGGTCACGGGTTATGGGGATTGGGTGGAGGTGTGGGGCTTCAGTAGGGTGCTCTTTCCAAGGGCCAGTGCAGACTCGATGGGCCGAATGGCCTCCTTCTGCCCTGTAAATTCTATGATTCGATGATCCTGCCATTCACACCTCCACTCGACTTATCTTTTTTTCTTTACTTCTTCCATTACCATTTACTTTAATCCTGCACAACTCTTGCTTCAGTTATATGACCATAAGGAACAGGGGGAGGCCATTCAGCCCTTCGGGCCTGCTCTAGCATTTAATAAGATTGTCGCTGATCTAACACTCAACTCCACTTTCCTGCCTTCTCTCCGTAACCCTCAATTCCCCAACTGATTAAAAACCTACCGATCTCAGCCTTGAGAATGTTCAAGGACTCGAGCCTCCACCGCTTCCTGGGTAAAGAATTCCAAAGATTCACCACTCTGAGAGAAGAAATTCTTCCTCAAATCTGTCTTCAATGAGCTCCCCCTAATTCTGCGACTGAGCCCTGGTCCTGCATTCACCCAGGAGCGGAAACATCCTCCCAACATTTACCCAGTCTAACCCCCTAAGGATCTTCTATGTTTCAATCCTGTCACCTCTCATTCTCCTGAATGGATTCCTGCATCTACCGGCCTCCCCAGGGAGACCCCAGCCGGACACCGTTCAGTACTGCTCCTCACAATGACCAGGTCGAATGGCACCCGGAGGACTCCCAGGTCATCAGAGGCCTTGTGTCGTCAGGGTCAGGGCAGAGTGACTCCCTGGCCCTCCCCCTTGCATGCGGGCAATTTGGCACTGCCAGTCTGGCACCTTTACACTGCCATCCAGGTACTGATGAGGTGCCCGGGTTTGGATTGGATGTTTTTATTGTCATGTGTACCGAGGTGACAAAGCTGGAAGAAGCACTGCCAGTGTGCCAGAGCGGCAGTGCCAGGGTGCCCGGGTGTCAGGGTGGCATGGCCAAGCAGCAGGGCCTGAGGGGGGCCATGCCCAGGAAAGGAGAATGGAGGGCGGGGGTCTGAAGGGTGGGGCGGTGCAAGGTGGACATGAAGGAGCCTCTGGAATGTTGGGGGGTGAAGGCTGGGGGTCCTGGAAGGGGGTCTCAGAAAGGGGGGCCATCAGCGACCCCATAATCAATACCTGGGGGTGTGGGGTAGTGTGAGGGGCGACATTGCCCGTGGGTGGGGATGTGGGGGACCCTCAAACCCAGATCAAGATCAGGGCATCCTTTCATAATGGTGGCTCGACCTTTGAGGAGCCAGACTGGCCAGCGGGTTGAGCTCCCCAGAGATGGAAACAATTCCAAGTGTGGGCTTGACCAGGGTGAAACTCACCAGGGCCCAGAAAAGTGACTAAGTGATTAGAAAGCAGTGGGAAAGTCGTCGACAGAGCTGGGGAGAAACTCCCGCAAAACCTGCCACAAATTACACTTCGAAACTTTCCATTTGATCACGCCCAGAATATCTTTCCTTAAATAAGGCGACTAAAACTACACGGTATTCCAAATGTGGTCTCACTAGTACCTGGTACAGTTGCAGCAATACCTCTTTGCTTTTATACTCCAACCATCTAACAAGAGAAGCCAGCTTTCCATTTCCTGATACCTTCTACACCTCTCTGCTATCTTTCTGGGTTTCATGAACAAGTCTCTTTGTGCTACAGCTTTCTGCAGTCTCTCTCAATTTAAATAATAATCCACCTTGGGCAAGATTTGCATTTGGCTGACGCTGAAATCGTGAAACGCGATTAGGCGGAGAATAGATTCTAATGCCAAAATCGTGGTGGGTGCCAATTTGACGCCAAATTGTAATTCTCCATCACCTCCACAGCGGCGTCAATGACGCCCGGAACGCACGTACAGTAAACACCGTTTTCATTTCAGTAGCGGGCCTGACCCGGTATTCTCCGAGGCCTCCGCGATGCTCCGTTTCCGCTGGGCCGTGTTCCCGGTGGGACGGTTCATTTGTGCTTTAAAAAACCGTGAAACCGGTGTGGCGGCTGCTGAGGGAGAGAGAGGGGGTTCGGAAAGTGTCCAACATCACCATTGTTTGCTGACAGTTGTGCCGCTGACTGGGGGGCTTCTGCCAGGGCGGGGGGGGGGGGGGGGGGGGGGTTGCTGGGGGGGGGGGGGGGGAGGTGGTAGCGCGGGGTGGCCAGGAGGTGGGCTGTGGAGTCGGGGTGGACGGGCACGGAGCACCTTTGCTGCAGCCGGAAAGGCAGCCATGCAGCTGCGCACACCGCTGACAGCCCACTGGGAACTCAGGGCCACGGTTTACCCCCTAGGTGTCCACAGCAGGATGGGTGCGCTCCAGCACAGCCAGTGCCATCTTGTTGGCTGGGATGAGTGTGTGTGGGGAGTGTAATGTGTATGTGCGGCTGGGATGAGTGTGTGTGGGGAGTGTAATGTGTGTGTGCGGCTGGGATGAGTGTGTGTGGGGTGTGTAATGTGTGTGTGCGGCTGGGATGAGTGCGTGTGGGGAGTGTAATGTGTGTGTGCGGCTGGGATGAGTGTGTGTGGGGAGTGTAATGTGTGTGTGCGGCTGGGATGAGTGCGTGTGGGGAGTGTAATGTGAGTGTGCGGCTGGGATGAGTGTGTGTGGGGAGTGTAATGTGTGTGTGCGGCTGGGATGAGTGTGTGTGGGGAGTGTAATGTGTGTGTGCGGCTGGGATGAGTATGTGTGGGGAGTGTAATGTGTGTGTGCGACTGGGATGAGTGTGTGTGGGGAGTGTAATGTGTGTGTGCGGCTGGGATGAGTGTGTGTGGGGAGTGTAGTGTGTGTGGGGAGTGTAATGTGTGTGTGCGACTGGGATGAGTGTGTGTGGGGAGTGTAATGTGTGTGTGCGGCTGGGGTGAGTGTGTGTGGGGAGTGTAATGTGTGTGTGCGGCTGGGGTGAGTGTGTGGGAGTGTAATGTGTGTGTGTGGCTGGGATGAGTGTGTGTGGGGAGTGTAATGTGTGTGTGCGGCTGGGATGAGTGTGTGTGTGGAGTGTAATGTGTGTGTGCGGCTGGGATGAGTGTGTGTGGGGAGTGTAATGTGTGTGTGCGGCTGGGATGAGTGTGTGTGGGGAGTGTAATGTGTGTGTGCGGCTGGGATGAGTGTGTGTGGGGAGTGTAATGTGTGTGTGTGGCTCGGATGAGTGTGTGTGGGGAGTGTAAAGTGTGTGTGGGGCTGGGATGAGTGTGTGTGGGGAGTGTAATGTGTGTGTGTGGCTGGGATGAGTGTGTGTGGGGAATGTAATGTGTGTGTGCGGCTGGGATGAGTATGTGGGGAGTGTAATGTGTGTGTGCGGCTGGGATGAGTGTGTGTGGGGAGTGCAGTGTGTGTGTGCGGCTGGGATGAGTGTGAGTGGGGAGTGTAATGTGTGTGTGCGGCTGGGATGAGTGTGTGTGGGGAGTGTAATGTATGTGTGCGGCTGGGATGAGTGTGTGTGGGGAGTGTAATGTGTGTGTGCGGCTGGGATGAGTGTGTGTGGGGAGTGTAATGTGTGTGTGCGGCTGGGATGAGTGTGTGTGGGGAGTGTAATGTGTGTGCGGCTGGGATGAGTGTGTGTGGGGAGTGTAATGTGTGTGTGCGGCTGGGATGAGTGTGTGTGGGGAGTGTAATGTGTGTGTGCGGCTGGGATGAGTGTGTGTGGGGAGTGTAATGTGTGTGTGCGGCTGGGATGAGTGTGTGTGGGGAGTGTAATGTGTGTGTGCGGCTGGGATGAGTGTGTGTGGGGAGTGTAATGTGTGTGTGCGGCTGGGATGAGTGTGTGTGGGGAGTGTAATGTGTGTGTGTGGCTGGGATGAGTGTGTGTGGGGACTGTAATGTGTGTGTGCGGCTGGGATGAGTGTGTGTGGGGAGTGTAATGTGTGTGTGCGGCTGGGATGAGTGTGTGTGGGGAGTGTAATGTGTGTGCGGCTGGGATGAGTGTGTGTGGGGAGTGTAATGTGTGTGTGCGGCTGCAGCTTGTCAGCCTCCTTTGACAAGGTCCCTCATGGTAGACTAGTACAAAAGGTGAAGTCACACGGGATCAGGGGTGAACTGGCAAGGTGGATACAGAACTGGCTAGGCCATAGAAGGCAGAGAGTAGCAATGGAGGGATGCTTTTCTAATTGGAGGGCTGTGACCAGTGGTGTTCCACAGGGATCAGTGCTGGGACCTTTGCTCTTTGTAGTATATATAAATGATTTGGAGGAAAATGTAACTGGTCTGATTAGTAAGTTTGTGGACGACACAAAGGTTGGTGGAATTGTGAATAGCGATGAGGACTGTCAGAGGATACAGCAGGATTTAGATTGTTTGGTGACTTGGACGGAGAGATGGCAGATGGAGTTTAAGCCAGACAAATGTGAGGTAATGCATTTTGGAAGGTCTAATGCAGGTAGGGAATATACAGTGAATGGTAGAACCCTCAAGAGTATTGAAAGTCAAAGAGATCTAGGAGTACAGGTCCACAGGTCACTGAAAGGGGCAACACAGGTGGAGAAGGTAGTCAAGAAGGCATACGGCATGCTTGCCTTCATTGGCCGGGGCATTGAGTATAAGAATTGGCAAGTCATGTTGCAGCTGTATAGAACCTTAGTTAGGCCACACTTGGCGTATAGTGTTCAATTCTGGTCGCCACACTACCAGAAGGATGTGGAGGCTTTAGAGAGGGTGCAGAAGAGATTTACCAGAATGTTGCCTGGTTTGGAGGGCATAAGCTATGAGGAGCGGTTGAATAAACTCGGTTTGTTCTCACTGGAACGAAGGAGGTTGAGAGGAGACCTGATAGAGGTCTACAAAATTATGAGGGGCATAGACAGAGTGGATAGTCAGAGGCTTTTCCCCAGGGTAGAGGGGTCAATTACTAGGGGGCATAGGTTTAAGGTGAGAGGGGCAAGGTTTAGAGTAGATGTACGAGGCAAGTTTTTTACGCAGAGGGTAGTGGGTACCTGGAACTCGCTACCGGAGGAGGTGGTGGAAGCAGGGACGATAGGGACATTTAAGGGGCATCTTGACAAATATATGAATAGGATGGGAATAGAAGGATACGGACCCAGGAAGTGTAGAAGATTGTAGTTTAGTCGGGCAGTATGGTCGGCACGGGCTTGGAGGGCCGAAGGGCCTGTTCCTGTGCTGTACATTTCTTTGTTCTTTGTTCTTTGAGTGTCGATCCCGGACCCGGCCAATCCCGCACCGTTTCCCATGGGAATCGATTGTGTTCCCCGCGGCTTTGGTGCTGCCCCTCAACGGTTGCTGAATCGGTTTAGGTTCAACATCAGTTTCGCTGTGGTGAAAGACCACGAATCTTGCGCCTGCGTCAACAGTTTGTCTCCGGAACGGGGAATCCCGCCCCTTCTCATTCTGTCTTCCAAGGTGAACAATCTCACATTTTCCACATTTAATTCCATTTGCCAATTTTCTGCCCATTCACTTAACCTGTCAATATCTCTCTGTAAACTACTATACATCCTCCTGACATCCTGCCTTCCCTTTGTATCATCCACAAATCTGGCCACTCCTTCCTCCAAATCACTAATATATATTGTGGAGACTGTGGTCCCGGCACCGATTCCTGTGGCACTCCCCTGGTTACTGCCCTCCAACCTGAGAAAGACCCCTTATCACTGCTCACTGCTTTGTGTTCGTTATCGATCCTCTATTCATGCCAAAATATTACCTCCAGCACCATGAGCTCCTATCTTGCTTTTTGAAAATCCAAATATATACCATCGACTAGTTCTCCTCTATCTACTCTGGCTGATTCCTCCTCAAACACCTCTAGTAAATTTATCTGACATGGTTTCTCCTCCTTGAAACCGTGCTGACTCTGCTTGATCAGTCTGTGACTTGCCAAATTTCTCCCTCCTTCCCTCCATTCACAGACTTTCCCAATTGTTCATTTTCGAACACTGCCCTTCCAATTGAACTTCGAACTTTCCCCAGTTATGGTGAAAGGTCATTGACGTGAAACAAAGGGAGAGACAGGAGAGTGGGGTCTCACGCGCTGCCTGGATAGCTGGTGAAAGCCCCACGTTCCCTCCTTGGGGAAGGGTCCAGCATTATTAACTGCCTCTCACACACATTATGAGCCTCGGCTGGCTTTTCCCAGGATTTCCGGGACTGGAAATCCCATCACCCCTCAGGAGCTTCCAGCCAGTTAGAGATACCAAAATAGTGGTGGAAGCTTCTGGAAATATACGCACCAGATGCCTAGGGTTGCCAAGCAATCCAGTCGACAGGCGAGGGAAGGCAGGATGGAGGTCTAGGGTAGGTGTCGCTGGCTGGGGATTGAATAGGGTCGGCAGCCATGACAGGCGGGTGCCATCAGTAAGGCTCCTTCCTGATGCCATATCCCTCAATCAGGCACTGATCTACGAGGGATACCCTCCCGAGAGTCGCCCGCAAGTAACCCCAACAGGCTTCCCGACTGGCGACACCCCCATTGTTTGAATACCAGCTGTGATGGGATGAAGTTATTGAATGGGCATCAGTTGCCCGCTGAACGGCCTCGATTGGTGATGGGGCAGGATGGCATCAATCGGCTTTCTCACGCACACTTAATTAAAGGTGAAACGGGAAGGCCGCTGCATTACCCACCAGCCCCTCCCCCTGATTTAATGATGCCTCTCCTGGCTCCAAACTCACCTTGGAGGAGGGAATTAACACCTGCCTGTTAAATCCAGTTCTCTCGCCACAGATGCTGCCTGCCCGGCTGAATAGTTTTAGCATTTCTATTTGTCTATTGCAAATGGAATCCCTCATTCAATTTGTTTTGTTTGTAGGAGAATGTGGAGAAGACACCAATCTGTAGGTTGCGGGAGTGGATTCGAGGTCAGCACCAGGTACTGTCCAGTGACACCACGACCAAACGCCAAGGTAGGAGAAACACCCTGAATTGCATCAAAAGTTGCCCATAACATTCTTTCCCCTTTAACCAAACTGTGGATTTGGTCACCACAATGAAATAAACCATTTCTGCTGTTGAGTTTGAAGATGTCATTTACAGTGTCGTGCGAGGTGTGACACATGTGTGATTGATGTGAGTCACACATCCAATCGGCCGACAGTAAGGCAATGCAGAAAATGAAAGTGAAGACGGAAATGGATTCTTCTTTGCTGAAGTTGTGTGAAGCAGCTGTACAACCTGAGCAGTTCATAAACTCGCCTGAACCACGTGACCATAACGTCTTCCTGCGTTTCAGTAATTCTCTATCCAAACCCCTCGATTGGATTGCAGTCTATAACATAGGAACAAAAGAAACAGGATGAGGCCATTTTAATAAGAATGCTCCAAACCGAGTAAAAATAAGAACAAAGTTTTATTTACATACAGTATATTTACCCTCCCCGGTAGACCCCTACCAGGTACTTCTCTGGGAGGGGCCTCACTGGTCGACCTTATATACTCTGGGTAATTGAGATACCCCTCCCCTAGCGGAGGAGTTTGTACTCCGCAAGGTGCACAGGGAAGACATGCATTCCCACCCTGTAGGCCCCATGTGGGTATTACATTCCTCCATCACAAAGACAGAAGACCCCCTCCGCGAGTGATGAGACGGAGAAGGAGGGGAAGGGGGAGGGCGTTGGTGTCTCTTCGGCCCCAGTGAGTCCTCATGGAGCTGATGCACTGGGTCAGTCCGTGTATATATCGCGCCAGTGAACACCGTCAGCGACAGGAATGACATGGTGGACAATTGTCAGGAGGCAGCTGAGCGGAGTCGGCGTCTGAAACCTCCAAGGTCTGCGTCTCCATCTCGGAATCGGATGGGACAATGTTGGCCACGTTGGCGTTGAGAGAGACTGGAAACGTCACAGCAGCCAGAGGATCCAGGGCAGGATTCTATCGGGGTACTTCCCGAGGGAGCAACCACCAAGAGCGAATGTGATCCAGGTGTCGTTTCATTAGTTGCCCCCGGACCCGAACTTGGTAAGAGATGGATCCCATTTGTTAGACAACAATCCCAGAGAGCCAGTGAGCACCGTCATTGACGTTACAAACGAACACCGCGTGGTCAAGTGTGAAGCGGCGAAGACGTTGACGTTGAATTGGGCAACGTGCTTGTGAATCTTGGTTACGGCGCACCTTTACACCGATGTCTGCCAGAACCAAACTCAGTCGTGTACGAAGTCCACCACCCATTAATGTCTCAGCGGGGGCTACCCCAGTCACTGTGTGTGGCAGGGTCTTGTATGAAAATAAAACTCTTGCCAGTCACGTGTCCATCAAGCTGGACATCTGTCAAACCATTCAATGGACGATGGTATGGGCGATGCAGACGTGGTGAATTCCGGTGCTCTTCACAAAAGTGGCAAGTTCCTCAGTCATAAAGGAGGCCCCGTTTTCAGACACAAGTACCACTGGGATTCCATGGATGGAAAAGGAAATGCACAGTCGCTCTATGGTCACCTGGGAGGTGATCGTCACCATCTTGTGGACCTCCAGCCACTTCGAGTGGGTGCCCACCAGGATGGGGAACATAGTATTCAAGAAAGGACTGGCGAAATCGGAGTGGACACTGGCCCAAGGGCATTCCGGCCACTTCCACGGATGCAGGGCAGTCGCCACAGGAGCTCCTGGTAGATGGAGCACTGCGAGGGCAACGTCTCGATATCCGTGTCCAATCACGGCCTCCAGACATAGCCTCTTGCCAGCATCTTCAGTTTGGACACTCCAGCATGTCCATTGTGAAGGTCCTTTAGCACGGCAGCATGTCCCTCTGCCGGGGCAACAGCCCTGGTGCCCCACAGTAGGATGCCGTCCTCCATGGTCAAATCCGACAATTGTGAGGCGAAAGCCTTCAGCTCCCCTGGTAGATGCCGATACTGCCCACCCGTACAGCACCAGATGCCACACCTTGGCAAAGATGGGGTCGGTCTGTGTCCAGTCACGAACATACAAGGCAGTGACAGGCAAGAAGCCTATGAGGTTCAGGACAGCAATCACTTTGTCCGCTGTAGGATTCAATCAGCATGCACAATCTGGGTCCTTGGGTGGTGATCGAAACAGTATTCGTAGGCAGCCAATAACAACCCAATGACGATTGTCGCAGACGGTATTGGCGGGACCGGCTTGTCCTCACGGAAGAGGCCTAGCAACGGCTTGTGATCAGTGATCGTAAAACAATGGCAGCCATCGACGTGTTGGTGAAATCGCTTTACCCCAAATACGACCGCCAGACCCTCTTTCTCGATCCGGGCATACTTTCTTCGGCTGCAGCCAGCGCCAGGGAGGCAAAAGCGATCGGACGGCCATGGCTGTCGTTCATTCTATTGCACAAATCTGCCCCAATGCCAGATGGAGAAGTATCGCCCGTGGTGTATGTAGCACAATCAATCACTCACGAGACGAGATGCGAAGGAGTCGAACGATGGCTTTATTACGCAGACTTGTTCCCCAGCAGCACAGTTACAGAATGCGGCTGCTGGGAGAACCCGGGCTCTTATACTCCGCCTTACTGGGTGGAGCCAGTAGGCGGCTGATCCAATCGGGACCTAGCGTCTATCCACCAATAGCCTCTCGGCATCACCGGGTACCGCAATACCCCTAATGCATACTAGCACAGTGTACAACGGCTTTGAGGAGTCAAAATATGTCAACCCCCCGAGGACAATACCCACCGCTTCCCCTTGTTAAACACCGTATCCTGGGCCTTGCCCCAATCCCAAGGCTGGTGCTTTTTCAGAAGCAAGTGGAGGGGGACGAGGACCGTAGCCAGATTCGGAATGAAGCGCCCATAATAATTCATTAACCAGGGAAAGAGCGAAGTTCTGTGGCATCTCGCGGAGTGAGGGCCATTTTGATTATACGTACCTTCTCGGTGACTGGGTGCAGGCCATCCCGGTCCACCCAATGTCCCAAATATTCCACTTCTTACGCACAGAACACACACTCCACGCAGCGCAGGTGGACCCCATATTCGAAAAACCGTTTTGACACCGCCTCGAGGCTTTGCAAATGTTCTTGTTCCATGGCCCCTGTGACTAACACGTTGTCTAAGTAAACCCAACAGCGGCAATCCACGCAGGATGTTCTACACGATGCACTGGAAGACTGCGCCACGCTGAGGAGACTCCGAACAGAAGCCGGGTGCACTCAGAGAGTCCCTTGTCCGTACTAATGGTGACGTCCGTCCGTGAGGCCTTATCGAGCTCCAGCTGCAGATAAGCGTTGCTCCTGTCATAGTTTGAGGATAAGGGGTAAACATTTAGCACTGAGGTGAAGGAGAATCTGTGGAATTTGCTACCACAGGAAGTAGTTGAGGCCAAAACATTGTGGTAATTACAGCAGCATGCTGACACAGTGGTTAGCACTGCTGCCTCACAGCTCCAGTGACCCGGGTGGCACGGTGGCACAGTGGTTTGCACTGCTGCCTCACAGCTCCAAGGACCCAGGTGACTGCCTGTGCAGAGTCTGCACGTTCTCCCCGTGTCTGCGTGGGTTTTCTCCGGATGCTCCGGTTTCCTCCCACAGTCCAAGATGTGCAGGTTAGGTGGATTGGCCGTGATAAATTGCCCCTTAGTGTTCAAAAGGTTAGGTGGGGTTATTGGGTTACGGGGATAGGGTGGAGGTATGGGCTTAAGTAGGGGCTATTTCCAAAGGCCGGTGCAGACTCGGTGGGCCAAATGGCCTCCTTCTGCGCTGAAAATTCCATGAAGAAAGAATTAGATACAGCTCTTGGGGCTAAAGGGATAGCGGGATATGGGGGGAAGGCGGGATCAGGGTATTGAACTTGATGATCAGCCATGATCATAATGAATGGCAGAGCAGGCTCGAAGGGCCGAATGGCCTCCTCCTGCTTCTATGTATGTTTCTGTGTCTATCCAATTTTGTGAATGCACTGCCACCAGCCAATGTTGCATACAAATCCTCAATGCGAGGTAAAGGGTGACAGTCTAACCTCGAAGCCGTGTTCACTGTCAATTTATCGTCTCCGCAGAGGCGGACTGACTTAACTGGCTTCATTACGGGGACCACTGGCGTTGCCCAATCAGTGAACTGCACTGACAGAATAATGCCCAAACTTTCCAAACACTGAAGGTCGGTCTCAACCTACTGCACTACAGCATAGGGACCGGCCGGGCACAGAAATATCAGGATAGGGCGCCCGGATCCACCTGGATTATCCATCACCCCAAACTTCCAATGGCAATACTGTTGCTCAATCCCCCACCATCAACATCCTGAGGATTGCCATTGATCAGAAATTCAACTGGACCAGCCATATAAATACTGGGGCTCCTAGAACATATCGGAGGCTGGGAATCCTGAGGCAAGTAACTCGCCTCCTGACTCCCTAAAGCCTGTCCAACAAGGCACAAGTCAGGAGTGTGATGGAATACTCTCCACTTGCCTGGCTGAGTGCAGCTCCAACAACTCTCAAGGCGCTCGACACCATCCAGGACAAAGCAGCCCCGCTTGATCTGCACACGATCCACCATCTGAAACATTCACCCTTTCCACCACCAACACACCGTGGCAGCAGTGTGCCATCTACAGGATGCACTGCAGCAACTCACCAAAGATCACTGAAAGCACCTTCCAAACTCGTGAACTCTACTGCTAAGAAGGGCAAGGGTAGAGTATAACTGGGACCCCCACCACCTTCCAATTCCCCTCCATCCTGACTTGGAAATATATCAGTCGTTCCTTCACTGTCGCTGCGTCAAAATCCTGGAACTCCTTCCCTAACAGCACAGTGGGTGTACCTCAGGGACTGCAGCGGTTCAAGAAGGCAGCTCACCACCACCTTCTCAAGGGTAATTAGGATGGACAACAAATGCTGGTTTTCCCAGCAACACCCACATGGCGTGAAAAATTAAAAAAATAAACACAGAACTTTCTCTGTGACTTTTTCTATCAGGGCAGATTTGTTGCTGGAGATCTGTGCAAGGCTAGGTAAATACTGTCCTGTATTTGGTACCAGCTCTGATGGGAACAGGGCCTGCAGGTAATAGTCAGATAGTTCCTTTCCTCTCACTGTGGACTCACAAGTCTTGGGAGTTACCACTCTCAGGTCAAAGTCTGGGGATTTTGCTGTGGGTAACTCACCTCCAGACTCCCTAAAGCTATTCAGTCACCTCCAAGGCACAAGTCAGGAGTGTGAGAATCTCAGCACGGAATTTGAAATTGTGATAGAGTTAGGTTTTTAAACTTGGAAGAGAAGTGGAGAGGGAGAGTATAATTGCCCATTGGCAGGTTTCTTCCAGCCTACCCTTTAGCAGCTTGCATTGTGTTTTAAAAGACATTCAGAAATGCCAAGAGTAACTCACCTCCTGACTCTCCAAACCCTGCCCAACACCAACAAGGCACAAGTCAGGAGTGTGATGGAATACTCCCCACTTGCCTGGATGAGTGCAGCTCCAACAACACTCGAGAAGCTCAACACCATCCAGGACAAAGCAGCCGCTTGATTGCTCCCCTTCCACAAACATTCACTCCCTCCCCCACCAACACACCGTGGCGGCAGTGTCGCTGGATCAAGATCCTGCAACTCCCTCCCTAACAGCACAGTGGGTGTACCTACATCATATGGACTGCGGCGGTTCAAGAAGGCAGCTCACCACCACCTTCTCAAGGGCAATTAGGGATGGTCAGTAAATTCTGGACGAGTCAACGAAGCCCACATCCCATGGATGAATACATGAGACATGTTCAGCATTTGTTTTATTGCTCACAGGTGCAGTGTATTTAGTATCAGTCCCTAGTCCCTTACCCCGCTGGGTGAAATGCTATGAGATAAGGAATTACTGCCAATGATGCAGCATGACTTGACGGAAAGGAACATTGTTACTCTCAACATTTGTCCCCTGTATTGGCTCAAACTTTCTTCAGGTTATTGATTCATGCAAACAGAAACCGCCAGACACAAAAGTCCTTTTAACAACAGAAGTGTGGCTCATTTACTGCCAAACAACATCACTCAAATCTTTGCTGGGTGGCACATTACCATGGAAACAAAAGTTAATTTAAGTGCTGACATTTCCACGGTTGACATTCACTGCTCAAGAATCACAAACCGAGAACACTGCCCAAGAACGGGCAGTTTGGATTGGATTTGTCACGGGTTGGATTGGATTGGATTGGATTTGTTTATTGTCAGGTGTACCGAGGTACAGTGAAAAGTATTTTTCTGCGAGCAGCTCAACACATCATTTAGTTCATGGGAAAAAAAGGGAATAAAAGAAAATACATAATAGGTGCATGTATGTTTCTATGGTGCATCTGTAAATGTTGGTCAGGGTTAATGTGGACATGCCGAATTTCCTTAGTTTCCTGAGGAAGTATAGGCGCTGTTGTGCTTTCTGTAACTACATAAGCACCGGCATCGGATGAAGCATACAGGGTGTAGTATTAATGAGGTCAGTCCATAAGAGGGTCATTTAGGAGTCTGGTAACAGTGGGGAAGAAGCTGTTTTTGAGTCTGTTCGTGCGTGTTCTCAGACTTCTGTATCTCCTGCCCGATGGAAGAAGTTGGAAGAGTGAGTAAGCCGGGTGGGAGGGATCTTTGATTATGCTGCCCGCTTTCCCCAGGCAGTGGGAGGTGTAAATGGAGTCAATGGATGGGAGGCAGGTTCGTGCGATGGACTGGGCGGTGTTCACGACTCTCTGAAGTTTCTTGCGGTCCTGGGCCAAGCAGTTGCCATACCAGGCTGTGATGCAGCCAGATAAGGGGCGCGATTCTCTGCTCCCGCGCCGTTTCAGAGAATTGCCTGGGTCACCAAATTTTCCCGCGACGCCGGTCTGACGCCCTCCCGCAATTCACGGAAGCGGCCAGATAAGCACAATCGCGTTTTGCGCGCCGCAGTCCAGTGAATCGCCCGAGACAGCCGAAATGGCGATTCACCGGTACCCCCGCGATTCTCAGTGCCGGATGGGCCGAGCGGCCTGCCCAAAACGGCGGGTTCCCCCCGGCGCCGTCCACACCTGGTCACTGCCGGCGGGAACAGCGCGGGAATGCTGGGGGAGCGGCCTGCGGGGGGGGGGTGGGTGGGAGGGGGGGATCCTGCACCGGGGGGGGCCTCAAATGGGGTCTGGCCCGCGATCGGTGCCCACCGATCGTCGGGCCGGCCTCTCTGAAGGAGGACCTCCTTTCTTCCGCAGTCTCGCAAGATCCGTCGGACATCTTCTTGCGGGGCGGACTCGGGGAGGACGGCAACCACGTATGCGCAGGTGACGCTGAGTTATGCGGCGCCGGCCACGTCATGTATGTGGCGCCGCTCCTAGCCCATTTTCGGGCCCTGAATCGGTCGGGATAGGGGCCGTTTCGCGCCGTCGTGAACCTCAACGCTGTTCACGACGGCGCGAACACTCTGCCTCCATTTCAGAGAATCACGCCCAAGGTGCTTTCTATGGTGCATCTGTAAAAGTTGGTCAGGGTTAATGTGGACATGCCGAATTTCCTTAGTTTCCTGAGGAAGTATAGGCGCTGTTGTGCTTTCTTGGTGGTAGCGTCGACGTGGGTGGACCAGGACAGATTTTTGGAGATGTGCACCCCTAGGAATTTGAAACTGCTAACCATCTCCACCTCGGCCCCGTTGATGCTGACAGGGGTGTGCACAGTACTTTGCTTCCTGAAGTCAATGACCAGCTCTTTAGTTTTGCTGGCATTGAGGGAGGGATTGTTGTCGCTACACCACTCCACTAGGTTCTCTATCTCCCTCCTGTATTCGGACTCATTGTTATTCGAGATCCGGCCCACTATGGTCGTATCGTCAGCAAACTTGTAGAGTTGGAACCAAATTTTGCCACGCAGTCGTGTTTGTACAGGGAGTAGAGTAGGGGGCAAAGTACACAGCCTTGCGGGGCCCCGGTGTTGAGGACTATTGTGGAGGAGGTGTTGTTCATTCTTACTGATTGTGGTCTGTTGGTCAGAAAATCGAGGATCCAGTTGCAGAGTGGGGAGCCAAGTCCTAGGTTTTGGAGCTTTGATATGAGCTTGGCTGGGATTATGGTGTTGAAGGCGGAGCTGTAGTCAATAAATAGGAGTCTGATGTAGGAGTCCTTGTCGTTGTGATGCTCTAGGGATGAGTGTAGAGCCAGGGAAATGGTGTCTGATGTGGACCGGTTGCAGCGGTACGCGAATTGCAGTGGATCAAGGCGTTCTGGGAGTATGGAGGTGATGCGCTTCATGATCAACCTCTCGAAGCACTTCATAACGACTGAAGTCAGGGCCACCGGACGGTAGTCATTGAGGCACGTTGCCTGGTTCTTCTTTGGTACCGGTATGATGGTGGTCTTCTTGAAGCAGGTGGGGACCTCGGAGTGGAGTAGGGACCGGTTAAAGATGTCCGCGAATATCTCTGCCTGCTGGTCCGCGCAGGCTCTGAGTGCACGACCAGGGATCCCGTCTGGGCCCGTCGCCTTCAGAGGGTTCACTTTCAGGAAGGCCGACTGACTTCGGAAGCTGTGATGATGGGTATGGGTGAATTATGGGCTGCTGGGGCACTCGCCAGCGGATTGTTGGTTACCTGCTCGAACCGAGCATAGAATGCATTGAGTTCATCGGGGAGGGGTGAGCTGCTGCCAGAGATACTGCTCGGCTTCGCTTTGTAGCCCGTTATGTTGTTTAGTCCTTGCCACAACCGCCGAGAGTCTGTCTGTGACTCTAGCTTGGTTTGATATTCTCTCTTGGCATCTCGGATGGCTTTGCGGAGGTCGTACCTGGATTTCTTGTATAGGTCAGGATCGTCTGTCTTGAACGCCTCAGATCTGTCCTTCAGTAGGGAGTCAATCTCGTGATTGAGCCATGGTTCCAGTTGGGGAACGTACGTACTGCTTTCTTTGGCACGCAGTCGTCCACACATTTACTGATGAAGTCTGTGACGGTGGTGGCACACTCATTTAAGTTGTTGCTGAGTTCTTAAATATGGACCAGTCCACTGACTCTAAGCAGTCACATAAGAGCTCTTCTGTCTCCTCGGACCAGCACTGCACAACCTTCTTAGCTAGATTCTCCCGCTCGAGTTTCTGCTTGTATGCCGGGAGAAGGAGCACCGTCTTATGGTCTGATTTCCCAAAGTGCGGTCGGGGGATGGAACGGTAGTCGCCCTTGATTTTTGAGTAGCAGTGGTCAAGAGTGATGCTGCCCCTGGTGGGACAGGAGATGTGCTGGTGGAATTTTGGCAGTACACTCTTGAGGTTGGCCTTGTTGAAGTCTCCGGCCACGATGAACAAGGCCTCTGGGTGTTCTGTTTCGTAGTTTTTATAACTGTGTACAGTTGGTTCAGCGCCTTCCTCACTTCTGCCTGGGGTGGGATGTAGACCGCTGTGATAATGGCTGAAGTGAACTCACGTGGAAGAGAGGACGGGCGGCACTTCATGGTCAGGTATTCCAGGTCTGGGGAGCAGCAGGTCGCCAGAGTCGCCACATCCAAGCACCAGGAGGAGTTGATGAGGAGGCAAACCCCTCCACCCTTCGCTTTGCCTGATGATGCCGTGCGGTCCGTCCGGTGAATTGAGAAGCCTTCAGGTTGTATGGCACAGTCCGGTGGGGCGGGGGTGAGCCATGTCTCCGTGAAACAGAGCACACAGTAGCCTCTTACTTCCCTTTGAGAGTCAAGTCTGGCGTTAAGTTCATCCAGCTTGTTTTCGATCGCTTGGACGTTTGCCAGGAGTATGCTGCAGAGAGGGGTCTTGAAACCGCGTTGCTTCAGTCTAACCTGCAGACCGCCGCGTTCCCCTCGCTTCCTCGGTCGGCGGCTGCTGCTGGATGATCCTGGGATTCGATGGGAGATGTCTGATCTTGTGGAAAGTAGGTGGTTGCGTCTGGTGGGGTCCAGGGTGCTGGCAGGGACCAGGGTGCTGGTTACATTTCCGGGGTCGCGTCTGGCAGGGTCCCAGGTGCTGGTTGAGTAGAGGGGTTGCTAGGGGGGCATGTTTGTGATCAATTTAATTGCTTTCAGACTGAGCTCTGAATTAAAAGCTAGCCAGAATGTGTTCAGGTGTTTTAAACCTGACTCATTCCATTCAGAGGTGGGGTAGTATTGGCTGTGAGACTCTGTAAAGCAGGCAAACCATAAGGCTGGGTTTGAGGATTGCCATCCGGATTAACTCTTTGTAACTATGTATCAGGGTGATCCATCGTCAGGACGAAAAGCTCAGACAGAATCAGAGTTCCTTGTTGCTCACGGCCGGTTGCCTCGGAGATTGTGGTGTGGGCAAGGCAAATCCCTGGGGCAGTAAGTGTCAGTTTGGAAATAAGCCAATATTGTGTCAGCATCTCAAAACAACCAAGACTGATCATGTCAGCTCTCATATGCAGTTGTACCTGCAACGTTCCAAATAAAATAATAAGGAAGCACCTTTAATAAGCTCGTTTTTCCACAGATAAAAGTTCAGTGTAGACAAACACCCTTCCTACAGGAGACACAATTATGGTCTGAGTGTAAGGCTGTCTTATCTCTAGCGGATAGATCAATGTCCTCGAGCAGAAGGATATGTTCTGTTTGTGTCTTTCACTCAATGGATGAAGGTGCGAGTCAATTTGTGGTGGTTTTATTTCTCACAGTTAGAAGGAGTTTCTTTGACTACCTTTTGCATTTTTGGGACAGGGCGAATGGACATTTTGACCCAGGATCTGTTATTATGATCCTGGAACAACATTTGATAAAATACCAGACAAGAACCCCAATCAGTTCAGCTTCCAGCAAAACTAATTCACAACCGACTGCAACAGACATGGCTCCTCCCATTAATTACATCACCTTCATTCCACTCCAATCCCATGACCTACTTACTAAATTTAAACACACTCCCCATGCAATCCCCAGAACTCATAACCAAAACCCACTCGGCATCTCTTTTTAAACATATACAAGGTTGGAAAGAAAGATCATCTCACATCTATGACATCTTAATTGCACCTTCTGCAGCCACCAAGTCTGTCTTTCTTTTAAACCAGGATTTTAATTTAAAATGAATACTACTGCAGATATATACACATCCTAACCCAGGCTTTTACAATCATCACTACACCAGATACATACAATACAATATATATACCAATTTTGTACATTCCTCACACTACAGTTATGAAGGAATTAAGAGCCGATTGAAAAAGACTTACTTCGCTGTGACTAATATTACATAACCAGGTTTCACCCAGTTGCTATTGGTTTGCTCAAGAATTAACACACGGCAACACTCACATTGATCTGACTTGATTCCAAACCTCTGCTTCACTATCCAACAGTCAGCTTAAACAGCTACTGATGCCAAAGCAAAAGCATCACGTCCTCAATGTAGACACCCCAAATCCTATGAAATATTATTAAAACTGTACAAATAACAAATCTCTTGGCAAACTTCACCTCTGAGCTCAGACCTCCTGCCTGTAATTCCCAGTTCTGAGTGATTAAAGTGAGTTCCCCCAGTACTGGAACTGTAGACCTGGTGAATGATCACCTTCTCAACCACCGTTACAGTCGATCTGTCGCATCCTCCACGCCAGACAGTGAAAACCTAAAGCACCAAACAGAAGGAGCTGATGAACGGCTGAAGTAAATGAAATCAGATCAGATGGAGGATAGCTGTGATTTTTGTAAGGATCCTCCAGTTAATCCCTGTCTGTCCCTTGTTTTTCCCTTTTTATTTCCGTTATTCTGCTATTTCAATTTTTGTACCTGGACAATTAATGGGACCTAAGATGGACCTCACCTTTAATTAAAAAAAGACCTCCAGCAGAATGTGCTGTTTGGTCTGATATTAGTGATGATACATCCTGATGGACTTGGCTGGCAGCCAATGAGCTGTTTCAGTGAGATTGCCAGGGCTTAGCTGATTATGCTGATTGGTGCTGACCGTTATGAAATGTTCCTTCCTCTGTGAGACTGTGGTTCCAAGGTTTAAATTTCATTTTGAACTCAGAGCTGAAGGAGGCTCTTTTGAATCTCTCTATCCCTGAAAGGTTAAATCGCTCTCAAACACTCAGCTGGAGACTCCTTGTTTTCTCCTTGGTGAAGCTGGAGGGTCACAGCCCTGATATCTCTATCACTTAATGGATTCTGTCTAAAGATCCAAAGTAAAGACCTTTCTCTGCTTAGCCAGATTGAACTGCAGGGAGATCCACTCCAGCAGCAGCTGCAAGCGGGTCAATTGTTTAAAACCTCTTTGAAACTCTTGTGTGCAGAACTCAGTTCTTATCTCAGACAAGCTGTTGGTCCTTCTGGTGAAGTTTGAAACAAATACGAATTACACAGGCCTGAGACTGTTCTTTTGTGTGAATGCCCAGGTTAATAAATGTGAAAGTGACTCCCCAGAGGAAAGCCTACAGCCTGGGAGTTCTGACTGAATGCAGCCACCTGAGGATCCTCGTTAACAATCCAATTGGCGGTTTCAAACACTCCACGTCTGGGAGTATAGCCGGCTGCAATGCCTTCAATATCAGCAACAAGAACACTCATCTCTCCTTCCCATTTTACCCCTGTCCCTTCCTCTGTGTGTGTCTGTCCTGAATGTGTTTGGTTAGAGGATGGTAAAAGGGGGGAGTAGTAGATTAGTGGCTGCTGTTTCATTACAGTTATGGCATGCTTCAATTTTGTTCCTGTTATAAATAAACAGTTTTGTGTTCAATTTTCAAACCTGGTGGCTATGCCTTATTGAATAGTCAGGGCGCCAAAGATTGCGCAAATTCTATACAAATTATTGGCTTATTCACTTGTTTTGGGACTATTGGGGTCTGTGGGGCCGGAATTGACCGTGCACTAGCCCAGGGTGTTGTTAGACTTTACATAGTCTTTCTTTGTGTTTACCGAGAGCAACAAATTAACAAATGAAGACAGAACATGCTGAAAATACACAGCAGCTTATCATTAACTCAGAGAGGAAAGGACAGGCTGATGTTTAGGCTGAGATCAGGTCAGTCACACACCCGAGGCAGCAATCTATCTTTCCCCTTTCACACTAATGCTGCACGTTCCAGTGTGTCAGTGGATGTTGATTTGTAAATGAGAATTTAAATAATTTATTATTCTGCAAATTTAATTCCCATAAAATAAATCAGTAGCATGACCGTGCAATTCCATAAATGGTAGCTTGTTGGGTTATTGGTAATTCATTTGCTCGTTCAGAGGTTTAGCTGCCCAGGTTTTCCTTATCTCCAGAACACCACAACACAGAACTGAATTTGAATAAGAACTAACAGACAAGTACAGGCAATGTCTGAAGCTCTTAAACCATACCAATAGTCGGGTCAGGAATAGGCTATTCAACCCTTTCAGCCTGTATCAGCATTCACCAAGATCAGGGTTGATCCTCCACGTTCCTGCATTATCTCCATAACCCTGAGTGTCTAAAGATCTATCAATTCCTATCTCGAGCGAGGCGAGGAGGAATGACTTTTGGATTTCGTACTGGGATCCAATCACTGGCAGAGAGCAGGATGCAGAGGTGGGCATTGCTCTTGTCACTACACACATACACGATCAAGTCTCGTCAATCAAACCTTGATGGGAATGCAGATGGACTCTCCCGACTACCCTTACCAAATAGTTTGTCGATAAGCAGTTTGTGGAAACATTTTCTACTCTTGGAGCAAGTAACCGCAGGTCAAATGGTGAAGCATGCCAGAAATGATCGAGTACTCTCAGAGGTGATGGACATGGTGCTTCAAGGCAAGACTTCAGAAGCAAACCCTGAGTTAAAGTCAGATTCCACTCGAAGACTTGAGTTATCCATACGGGCAAATTGTCTCCTCTGGGAATGAGAGTCATCATTCCACCAGCATTAAGAATACACGTATTAAGCCAATTACAGAAAGGCCACTGTGGTATTGTCAGGATGACGGAGGTAACTAGGAGTTATTTTTGGTGGCCGGGCCAAATACCGAAATCGAGGAGAAGGCAGGAATGTGTTAGTCCTGTGCAAAAGTGTGGAACCTGCCGCCATTAGCCCTGTTGCACCATGGGAATGGCCAGAAGACGCTGGGCAACGGGTACCTGTGGATTACAGCAGACTGTTTGAAGGCCGCATGTTTCTCAATCTAGTCGCTGCTCCCTCAAAATGGCCTGAAGTCAATGACATCAGAAAAATCAGAGATTGGGTGAAATCTTCAGCAGATTCAGTTACCCTGGATAACTGGTGAGCGATAATGGACAATAGTTCATTTTATTTAAAAAAAAATTTTTATTGAAGTTTTCACAAAATATCAGCAACAAAATGAAAAAGGAACCCAATAGAATTAAATACAAAACAAAATAAAACAACCCCCGTGCCCCCCTCCCCCAATACATAAATAATAAATTAACACCCCGAATTAACACTTAGCAAACATAGAAAATATATACACCCCCTCAGATCCCCCAGTGTAGACAAACAAAAATAAAATAGAACCCCCCCCCGGGTTGCTGCTGCTGACCATTGTCTACCGTTCTGCCAGGAAGTCCAAGAACGGTTGCCACTGCCTGAAATATTGCGAGCCCCCAGCTTGGTTTGACCCTGGATCCTACCACCCTCGACACCGTCCTTGCTACGCCCTTCCAAAACTCCTCCAGCGCTGGGCATGCCCAGAATATATGGGTGTGGTTTGCTGGGCTCCCTGAGCACCTAACACACCTGTCCTCACCCCCAAAATACCGGCACATCCTTGTTCCGGCCTTGTGCGCCCTGTGCAGCACCTTAAACTGTATGAGGCTGAGCCTCGCGCACGAAGAGGAAAGGTTCACCCTCCCAAGGGCATCTGCCCACGTCCCCTCCTCGATCTCCTCCCCCAACTCCTCCTCCCACTTACCTTTCAACTTCACCACCGAGGCCTACTCCTCCTCTTGCATCACCTGGTATGTTGCCAAGATCTTCCCCTCTCCAACCCACCCCTCCCCCGAGAGCACCCTGTCCTGTACCGTGCGTGGTGGCAGCAGCGGGAATTCCATCACTTGCCGCCTGGCAAACGCTCTTACCTGTAGATACCTAAAGGTGTTCCCCAGGGGGAGCCCATACTTCTGCTCCAGCTCACCTAGGCTCGCAAACTTCCCATCCACAAACAGGTCCCCCAACCTTCTTATCCTGCCCCGTGCCACCCCGAAAACCCTCCATCTATTCTCCCTAGGACAAACCGTTTGTTCCCCGGTATTGGGGTCCACACCGAGGCATATAGCAGCAGGTCGTCCGCATAGAGCGACACCTATGCTCTTCCCCACCCCGCACCAACCCCCTCCAGTTCCTCGACTCCCTCAGTGCCATAGCCAAGGGTTCAATTGCCAGTGCGAAGAGCAGGGGGGACAGGGGACACCCCTGCCTCGTCCCTCGATGCAACCGAAAGTACTCAGACCTCCTCTTGTTCGTGGCCACACTCGCCATCGGGACCTCGTACAACAGCCTAACCCACCAGACGAACCCCTCCCCAAACCCGAACCTCTTCAGCACCTCCCACAACTACCCCCACTCTACCCTATCAAAGTCCTTCTCAGCGTCCATCGCCACCACTATCTCCGCCTCCCCCTCCCTCGCCAGCATCATAATAACGTTCAGGAGCATCCGCACATTCGCGTTCAACTGCCTCCCCTTCACGAATCCCGTCTGGTCTTCGTGGATCACCTGCGGCACCTAGTCCTCAATTCTCGTGGCTAAGACCTTCGCCAGCACCTTGGCATCTACGTTTAACAACAAAATCAGCCTGTAAGACCCACACTGCAGGGGATCCTTGTCCCGCTTCAGGATCAAGATCAGTGCCCGGGACATCGTCGGGGGCAAAGCCCCCCCCTCCCTTGCCTCATTGAAGGTCCTAACCAGCAACGGGCCCAACAGGTGCACATATTTTTTGTAGAATTCGACCGGGAAACCATCCGGCCCCAGTGCCTGCCCCGCCTGCATGCTCCCTATCCCTTTGGTCAGCTCCTCCAGCCCAATCGGGGCCCCCAATCCCGCCACCAGTCCCTCTTCCACCTTCGGGAACCTCAATTAGTCCAGAAAGCGGCCCATCCCTCCCTCCTCCAGTGGGGGCTCGGACCGATACAGTTCCTCATAAAAGTCCCTGAAGACCCCATTGATGCCAACCCCACTCCGCACCACACTCCTTCCCCTATCCTTAACTCCCCCGATTTCCCTAGCTGCGTCCCGCTTCCGAAGCTGATGCGCCAGCATCTGACTTGCCTTTTTCCCATATTCATAAATCACCCCCTGGGCCTTCCTCCACTGCACCTCCGCCTTCCTGGTGGTCAACAGGTCGAATTCGGCCTGGAGGCTACGCCTCTCTCTCAACAGTCTCTCCTCAGGCACCTCCGCATACCTCCTGTCTACCCTCACCATTGTGGGCCCTTATGGAGATCAGCTCTCCCCTAACCACCGCCTTCAGGGCCTCCCAGACCATCCCCACTCAGACCTCCCCGTTATCGTTGGCCTCCAGATATCTCTCTATGCTTCCTCGGACCTGCTCACTCACCTCCTCGTCCGCCAACAGCCCCACCTCCAAGCGCCACAACGGGCGCTGGTCCCTCTCCTCCCCCAGCTCTAGGTCTACCCAATGCGGGGCGTGATCCGAAATGGCTATCGCCGAGTACTCGGTATCCTCTACTCTCGCTATCAGCGCCCTGCTCATAATAAAAAAGTCGATCCGGGAATAGGCCTTATGAGTTTGCGAGAAGAAAGAAAATTCCCTAGCCCCCGGCCTCGCAAATCTCCAAGGGTCCACCCCTCCCATCTGGTCCATAAACCCCCTCAGCACTTTAGCCGCCGCCGGCTTCCTACCCGTCCTAGACCTGGAGCGATCCAGTGCCAGATCCAACACCGTGTTAAAGTCCCCCCCCCATTATCAGGCCCCCCACTTCCAAGTCCGGGATCCGACCCAACATGCGCCGCATAAAACCCGCATCGTCCCAGTTCGGAGCGTACACGTTGACCAGCACCACCCTCTCTCCTTGCAGCTTAACACTTACCATTACGTACCTGCCGCCATTGTCTGTCAAAATGCTTGACGCCTCGAACGTCACCCTCTTTCCCACCAAGATCGCCCCCCCCCCCCGATTTTTGGCATCCAGCCCCGAATGAAACACCTGACCTACCGACCCCTTCCTCAATCTTACCTGGTCTGCCACCTTCAGGTGTGTCTCCTGGAGCATAACCACATCCGCCTTCAGCCCCTTCAGGTGCGCGAACAACCGGGCCCACTTGACCGGCCCGTTCAGTCCCCTTACATTCCAGGTTATCAGCCGGATCAGGAGGCTACCCGCCCCCCTCCCCCGCCGACTAGCCATAACCCCTCCTTGGCCAGCCACGTGCCCGCACCCCACGCCCGGCCCGTTCCCCACGGTGGTAGACCCCCGTCCCAACCCCCTCTACTCGCTCCAGCTCCCCCTTGACCACACCAGCAACAAACCCCCCCCCCCCGGCTAGGACCCCTCCTAGCTGCTTTGCTCCCCCCATTGCACTCCCGGAAGTCAGCTGACTCCTGCTGACCCTGGCCACTCCCGCCTCTCCTTCGACTCTTCCCATTGTGGGACATATCCTCCTCCTCCATTACCCATCAGCAGGCTCTCCGCCTCCCCCTTCCATCCCAAGTGCGGGAAACAACCCTCACTTCCCCACCCAGGCCCCGCCCCCTCCAGCCTTCAGCGCGGGAAAAAGCCCGCGCTTTCCACCTGCCCGGCCTCGCCACCCCTGAAGCAGCTCCTTTTACAGGCCCAGTCCCCTCACCCCCGACTCGGGCCTCACCCTCCCTGCGGGGCCCCATCCCCCCTACCAGCCATTCACCCCTACTCCATTTACTTACCCCCCTCCAAGAGCCCACCCGACAGACCCAACCAAAACAGTGCCCAACCCACCCTAACCAAAGAGCAAAGAACCCCCTCAAAATGTAACACACCAACAGCAATCCCCGACCACCCATCCCGACCCTCAGTTTGTGTCCAGCTTCTCGGCCTGAACAAAGGCCCACGGCTCCTCCGGGGACTCAAAATAATGGTGCCGGTCCTTGTAGGTGACCCACAGTCGCGCCGGCTGCAGCATGCCAAACTTCACCCCCTTCCTGTGCAGCACCGCCTTCGCCCGGTTGTACCTGTCATAATATACACCAGTATATCAGGGTGCAGACACACACTGATGGACACACAGTGGGACCAATCAACATACACAACACCGCAGCCAATCACCAGTGAGAGCACACGCACTATAAAGACAGGGGACATCAAAGTTCCCCCTCATTCGAGTAGCAGCTAGTTAGGAGCACAGAGCTCACAGCCTGCAACACAGACATTCACCATGTGCTGAGTGCATCGACTGATTAGGACAAGGCAGAGGTCTTTAGTGAAAGTCAGTATCGTATTTACCCACAGTTCAAGTATGTTTAAATAGTTAACCTTTTAATAAAATAGTGTTGCACTACTTCAAGTGTTGGCGACCTGTGTGTGATCCAGAACACCCAACACATCAGTACCTGGCCCTCTTCTTCGCCACCTCCGCGCTCCAGTCCTGATATATTTGAACCTCCGCGTTCTCCCACCTGCTGCTCCTCTCTTTCTTGGCCCATCTGAGCACACACTCCCAATCAGCGAACCGATGAAACCGCACCAGCACCGCCCGCAGCGGCTCGTTAGCCTTGGGCCTCTTCGCCAGCACTCTATGGGCCCCTTCCAGCTCCAGGGGCCCCTGGAAGGACCCCACTCCCATCAGCGAGTTTAACATGGTGACCACATAGGCCCCCACGTCCGACCCCTCCAGCCCCTCCAGGAGGCCCAGGATCCGCAGGTTCTTCCACCTCGACCGATTCTCCATCTCCTCGAACCGCTCCTGCCATTTCTTGTGGAGCGCCTCATGCGCCTCCACCTTTACCGCTAGGCCCAAGATCTCGTCCTCGTTGTCGGAGATCTTTTGTTGGACCTCACGGATTGCCACCCCCTGGGCCGTCTGGGTCTCCAGCAGCTTATCGATAGAAGCCTTCATCGGCTCCAGCAGGTCCGCTCTGAGCTCCCTGAAGCAGTGCTGGATACCCTCCTGCTGCTCCTGCGCCCACTGCATCCACGCTGCCTGGTCCCCGCCCGCCGCCATCTTGCTCTTCTTCCCTCGCACTTTCTTTGGGTTCACCACCACTTTTTTAGTCGCCCCGTTCCTGGCCCAAGCCATACACTGTTGGGGGAATGTTGCAGTCTTCTTCCCACACCGGGAAATGTTGAAAAAATTCCGTTGGGGGCCCTAAAAAGAGCCCAAAAGTCCGTTCCAAGCGGGAGCTGCCGAACGTGCGACTTAGCTCCGCATAGCCGCACCCGGAAGTCAATGGACAATAGTTCATATATATCAAGAGTTCAGGAACTACTTGAAGGAGAACGGAATTCAACACATCCGATCCACTCCTCATCACCCTGCTGCAAATGGGCTGGCAGAACATTTTGTACAAACAATGAAACATTCATTGAAGGTAACTAAAGAAAAGGTTCATTATCTAAATGCTTGAGTCAATTCCTGCTCACGTACGGGAATACTGAGCAATCAACAACCCAAGTATCTCCGGCATTGCTAATAGTTAAACGTCAACCAGGCACAGCATTCAATTTGCTTAAACCACCCGGACAAAAGAAATTCATGAGAAAAAGTAGCAGGATCAGACCATCTGGCGAGAGAACAAGGCAAAACTTTGTGTTTCCCACTGGGGCCAAGAGGTTCTGGCAAGAAATGATCCCACAAGTGAAAAGTCAACTCCTGCCACCATCCTCGCACAGACAGGACCGGTCTCCACACCGTACATACCCGAGACAGGACCGGTCTCCACACCGTACACACCCGAGACAGGACCGGTCTCCACACCGTACACACCCGGGACAGGACCGGTCTGCTACACCGTACACACCCGAGACAGGACCGGTCTGCTACACCGTACACACCCGAGACAGGACCGGTCTCCACACCGTACACACCCGAGACAGGACCGGTCTGTTACACCGTACACACCCGAGACAGGACCGGTCTGCTACACCATACACACCCGAGACAGGACCGGTCTGCTACACCGTACACACCCGAGACAGGACCGGTCTGCTACACCGTACACACCCGAGACAGGACCGGTCTACTACACCGTACACACCCGAGACAGGACCGGTCTCCACACCGTACACACCCGAGACAGGACCGGTCTGCTACACCGTACACACCCGAGACAGGACCGGTCTACTACACCGTACACACCCGAGACAGGACCGGTCTCCACACCGTACACACCCGAGACAGGACCGGTCTGCTACACTGTACACACCCGAGACAGGACCGGTCTCCACACCGTACACACCCGAGACAGGACCGGTCTGCTACACCGTACACACCCGAGACAGGACCGGTCTCCTACACCGTACACACCCGAGACAGGACCGGTCTCCACACCGTACACACCCGAGACAGGACCGGTCTCCACACCGTACACACCCGAGACAGGACCGGTCTCCACACCGTACACACCCGAGACAGGACCGGTCTCCACACCGTACACACCCGAGACAGGACAAGTCTGCTACACCGTACACACCCGAGACAGGACCGGTCTGCTACACCGTACACACCCGAGACAGGACCGGTCTGCTACACCGTACACACCCGAGACAGGACCGGTCTGCTACACCGTACACACCCGAGACAGGACCGGTCTGCTACACCGTACACACCCGAGACAGGACCGGTCTCCACACCGTACACACCCGAGACAGGACCGGTCTGCTACACCGTACACACCCGAGACAGGACCGGTCTGCTACACCGTACACACCCGAGACAGGACCGGTCTACTACACCGTACACACCCGAGACAGGACCGGTCTCCACACCGTACACACCCGAGACAGGACCGGTCTGCTACACCGTACACACCCGAGACAGGACCGGTCTACTACACCGTACACACCCGAGACAGGACCGGTCTCCACACCGTACACACCCGAGACAGGACCGGTCTGCTACACCGTACACACCCGAGACAGGACCGGTCTGTTACACCGTACACACCCGAGACAGGACCGGTCTGCTACACCATACACACCCGAGACAGGACCGGTCTGCTACACCGTACACACCCGAGACAGGACCGGTCTGCTACACCGTACACACCCGAGACAGGACCGGTCTGCTACACCGTACACACCCGAGACAGGACCGGTCTGCTACACCGTACACACCCGAGACAGGACCGGTCTGCTACACCGTACACACCCGAGACAGGACCGGTCTCCACACCGTACACACCCGAGACAGGACCGGTCTGCTACACCGTACACACCCGAGACAGGACCGGTCTGCTACACCGTACACACCCGAGACAGGACCGGTCTGCTACACCGTACACACCCGAGACAGGACCGGTCTGCTACACCGTACACACCCGAGACCGGACCAGTCTCCACACCGTACACACCTGAGACAGGACCGGTCTCCACACCGTACACACCCGAGACAGGACCGGTCTGCTACACCGTACACACCCGAGACAGGACCGGTCTGCTACACCGTACACACCCGAGACAGGACCGGTCTGCTACACCGTACACACCCGAGACAGGACCGGTCTGCTACACCGTACACACCCGAGGCAGGACCGGTCTGTTACACCGTACACACCCGAGACAGGACCGGTCTGCTACACCATACACACCCGAGACAGGACCGGTCTGTTACACCGTACACACCCGAGACAGGACCGGTCTCCACACCGTACACACCCGAGACAGGACCGGTCTCCACACCGTACACACCCGAGACAGGACCGGTCTGTTACACTGTACACACCCGAGACAGGACCAATCTGCTACACCGTACACACCCGAGACAGGACCGGTCTGTTACACCGTACACACCCGAGACAGGACCGGTCTGCTACACCGTACACACCCGAGACAGGACCGGTCTCCTACACCGTACACACCCGAGACAGGACCGGTCTGCTATACCGTACACACCCGAGACAGGACCAGTCTCCACACCGTACACACCCGAGACAGGACCGGTCTGTTACACCGTACACACCCGAGACAGGACCGGTCTCCACACCGCACACACCCGAGACAGGACCGGTCTGCTACACCGTACACACCCGAGACAGGACCGGTCTGCTACACCGTACACACCCGAGACAGGACCGGTCTGTTACACCGTACACACCTGAGACAGGACCGGTCTCCACACCGTACACACCCGAGACAGGACCGGTCTGCTACACCGTACACACCCGAGACAGGACCGGTCGCCCACACTGTACACACTCGAGACAGGACCGGTCTCCACACCGTACACACCCGAGACAGGACCGGTCTCCTACACCGTACACACCCGGGACAAGACCAGTCTGCTACACCGTACACACCCGAGACAGGACCGGTCTCCACACCGTACACACCCGAGACAGGACCGGTCTGCTACACCGTACACACCCGAGACAGGACCGGTCTCCACACCGTACACACCCGAGACAGGACCGGTCTGTTACACCGTACACACCCGGGACAGGACCGGTCGCCCACACTGTACACACCCGAGACAGGACCGGTCTCCTACACCGTACACACCCGGGACAAGACCAGACTGCTACACCGTACACACCCGAGACAGGACCGTCTGCTACACCGTACACACCCGAGACAGGACCGGTCTGCTACACAGTACACACCCGAGACAGGACCGGTCTCCTACACCGTACACACCCGAGACAGGACCGGTCTGCTACATTGTACACACCCGAGACAGGACCGGTCTCCACACCGTACACACCCGAGACAGGACCGGTCTCCACACCGTACA
Source organism: Scyliorhinus torazame (assembly GCF_047496885.1). Lineage (NCBI taxonomy): Eukaryota > Metazoa > Chordata > Chondrichthyes > Carcharhiniformes > Scyliorhinidae > Scyliorhinus > Scyliorhinus torazame. The sequence continues at coordinate 131,458,990 of NC_092727.1, forward strand.
CACCCGAGACAGGACCGGTCTGCTACACCGTACACACCCGAGACAGGACCGGTCTGTTACACCGTACACACCCGAGACAGGACCGGTCTGCTACACAGTACTCACCCGAGACAGGACCGGTCTCCTACACCGTACACACCCGAGACAGGACCGGTCTGCTACACAGTACTCACCCGAGACAGGACCGGTCTCCTACACCGTACACACCCGAGACAGGATCGGTCTGCTACACAGTACTCACCCGAGACAGGACCGGTCTCCTACACCGTACACACTCGAGACAGGACCGGTCTGCTACACCGTACACACCCGAGACAGGACCGGTCTGTTACACCGTACACACCCGAGACAGGACCGGTCTGTTACACCGTACACACCCGAGACAGGACCGGTCTCCACACCGTACACACCCGAGACAGGACCGGTCGCCCACACTGTACACACTCGAGACAGGACCGGTCTCCACACCGTACACACCCGAGACAGGACCAGTCTGCTACACTGTACACACCCGAGACAGGACCGGTCTCCACACCGTACACACCCGAGACAGGACCGGTCTCCACACCGTACACACCCGAGACAGGACCGGTCTGCTACACCGTACACACCCGGGACAAGACCAGACTGCTACACCGTACACACCCGAGACAGGACCGGTCTGCTACACCGTACACACCCGAGACAGGATCGGTCTGCTACACAGTACTCACCCGAGACAGGACCGGTCTCCTACACCGTACACACTCGAGACAGGACCGGTCTGCTACACCGTACACACCCGAGACAGGACCGGTCTGTTACACCGTACACACCCGAGACAGGACCGGTCTGCTGCACCGTACACACCCGGGACAAGACCAGACTGCTACACCGTACACACCCGAGACAGGACCGGTCTCCTACACCGTACACACCCGAGACAGGACCGGTCTCCTACTCAGTTGTTTCACCACCCAGGGCGAGTGTGCGGTCAATTCCAGCTCCATGTGTCCCAGAGTCACAACATAAGTGAATTCTCCAATCATTTATCAAAAATACCCAAAGTCTTTGGCCCTTGGCTGCCCAATAACCAGTCACCGTGTTTGTAAGTTTAAACGCAATTACTGTTTATTTATACCAGGAACTATTATAAAACGTTCTGACAGTACAACTGGATAGCAACAAGCTAATACCTACTGACCCCTTTAACTGTCGCACCCTGTTCTCACACACACAAGACAAACAAACACAGAGGTGTTGAAAGGTGTAAAGATAATAAGGATGAAAGTCGATAAAAGACTGTGCACCAGATGGTGGTTCTTTAGCACACTTTGTTCCCAGCATGCTTGCTGATTAAAGTCTCTGGTTTACAGCCAGCAAGGGTCTTCTTTGTAGAGTCATTCATTCAGGGTCCCCACAGGTCAGAAAATACAGCACTGACAGACAGCAGGCTTTCTGGAAGAATACCGTGGGTGAGATTCGGCGTTTGGGAGGCTATGAGCAGGATTCCCGATCTGCCGACGACGAAATCGAGAAAGGCGATTAGGCAGAGAATTGATTTTGATGGCAAAATCATGCCGGCCACTGGGTTCATGCCAAATCACAATTCTCGATCGCCTCGACAGCGGCAACAATGCGCTCCACTCTGCACATACAGTAAACACTATTTGCATGTGATTAGTGGGCCAGACCCGGTTGTCTCCGGGGCCTCCGCGTTTCTCCAGCCCTGCTGGGGGGCATTCCCAATGGCGAGGGCCACATGTGCTTTTAAAAATTGAGAAACAGGGGCCTTGGCAGATGAAGGAGAGAGAGGAGGTAGGACCCAGGCTGGCTGGGAAGGGGGCTTTTGCCAGGGCCAGGGGGGGTGGGGGGGGATGTTGATGGGGGAATGGGCTCTGAGGCCGGGGTGATCCCTCACAGGTCTGGGGCGGTGTCCAGCCACGGGCCACCATTGCCGCGGCCCGCAAGGTGGCCATCTTGCAGCACACCCCACTGACCACCCACCTTGGCTCCTGGTTCTACAGAGTGCCACCGGCCATATGGGTGCCCCCACTCTACCACTCCAGCCTCCATGCTCTCACCCACCCTCTGTCATGCCACCTCCCCCACACCCTTCTAGGTGAGTCGAGACTTTGGGGAGGGTGTTTGGGGTCCCGTCTGGAGTCCCGGTGAGCAGAGCAGGAACAGGACTAAATGCAGCCTCATCGGGGAATTCCCCTCTGAGGCCCCAAATCTACCCAAATGGGAACAGAGTCTCATCAGATAGCAACGTTCCGTTCATTATTGGACTCTGTTCCCATTGTGTAGATCGCGTTCTTCATTTTAAAACCACCACACCTTATTCTAAGATTGTGACCCTGTGTTCTGGATTCCCCCGCCATGGGAAACAATATCCCCACCTCCACCAACCCTGTCAAGGCCCAATGTGGTTACCTCTACCCAATATCGCCTCATAGGACAACTCTCTCACCCCAGGAAACCTTTGTTGTACTTCTGTAGGTAAGAGAAACCAAACTATATATAGTTCTCCGGATGTGACCTTATATAATAAACCCTATACCGCGCTCCAGCTGTGACGTTATATAATAAGTTAAGTGCTGTCAATTTCTAGCTCAGCACTTCAAAATCACACAAGTGTGAAGGGGGTGGGGGGGTGATTGGAATGCACTTAACTCTCTTTGAAGCGGTTGATGTTTGTAAACATTGTGGTTGCAGCACTTCTGACTTAGCTCCCCCTGTCTGGGGGTTCTCTGGGGGATATCCCTATCCAGGGGGTCGCTGTGTGGGATCTCCCTATCTAGGGGGTCTTGAGGAGTCTCCCTATCCAGTGGTTCTCTGGGGGTGTCTCCCATTTTAGGGGGTCTTGGGGGGGGGGGTGGTGGGGGAGTCTGGTAGGGGAGCTTTGGGCAGGTTGTGCATTGCGAGTGGGAGAGTGGCCCTCTGGTATACTTTGGGTCACTCCCTTAAGGGGTTACCCCCTTGGCTCCCGTGAGGTCCACCGTATCAGGGCCGTGCTGGTAAATACCAGTAGTGATCCCCGCCCAAGTGATTCCTGGTCCAGGGGACTGGAGAGTCACGAGGGTCCAGAGAGTTTGGTGCTGGACCCGCTAAGTTGGTGCAAATGGGGCATTCGGACCCATTCGCATCCTCCCACTCGGCACAGGCGTCAACCCTGATCCCGCCAACAGCGGGGAGCCGCAGCATAGCGGTTGGTATGGTGCCGAACAGAAACCTCGATTGGACGCATGATTCTCCACCCAATCATAATCCGTTTTGCTGGCATCGCGGGGCGGAGAATCCAGACCATAAAGTAGATCAGGAGGCCTATTTCATTTCCATGTTTCATTGGTATGATTATCATCAGCAAGGCAAACGCCTACAAACTCTCTCTCCCTTGAGTTATGACAGTCCTGATAGTGTAACTTCCCAGAATTCCTTTTCGACCAACTAACCAATAAAACCCAGGTTAATGGTTTGGCCGCTTCCAGGAGGAGATCAGCTCTTTGGCTTTCTGAACAATTCACACATTACCAGATAATAAGGAAAGGAAATGGAATGTTGGCTTTTAGCAAAAGGAATTGAGTATAAAGGTAAGGAAGTGTTTCAACTGTACAAGGCATTGGTAAGACAGCACCTGGAGTATTGGGCACAGTTTTGGTCTCCTTATTTGAGGAAAGATGCAGTGGCATTGGAGGCAGTTCAGAGGAGGGTCACTAGATTGATTCCGGGGATGGTGGGCTGGATTCTCCGATCCTGGGGCGATGTCCCGGCGCCGGTACGGGAACGGCCAGAAGAAATGGTGTAAAACGCCCACCGATTCCCCGTGTTGCTGGGGGCCAGCATGCCGGCAGTGCCGAGCACCCGGCTCCAGCTGCCGATACGGCCTGGAGAATTGCCGGGTCCGTGGCCGCGCACGTCAGCGGCCTACAGCAGCTGCACTGTGCCACATGGCGGAGGCCGCTCTTGGACCAGGCCCGCGAAATAGTGCCCCCTCCCTTTAGCCGGCTCGCGTGCCCCGGATCAGCCGTAGGCAGCACGGTAGCACGGTGGTTAGCACTGTTGCTTCACAGCTTCAGGGTCCCAGGTTCGATTCCCGGCTTGGGTCACTGTCTGTGCGGAGTCTGCACGTTCTCCCCGTGTGTGCGTGGGTTTCCTCCGGGTGCTCCGGTTTCCTCCCACAGTCCAAAGATGTGCGGGTTTGGTGGATTGGCCAATGATAAATTGCCCTTAGCGTCCAAAAAGGTTAATTGGGGTTACTGCATTAAGGGGATGGGGTGGAGGAGGAGTGTGCTTGGGTAGGGTGCTCTTTCAAAGAGCTGGTGCAGACTCAATGGGCCGAATGGCCTCCTTCTCCACTGTGAATTCTATGAATTTATGAACCCCTCACAGTGCCCCAAGCCCCCCTAATAAAGTACCCCCCTGCCCGCGGATCGCCCCTCCCCCGGCTGTGGTAACGCTGGACTGAGTCCGCAGCTGCCAGGCTGAGTTCCCGACAGATAAGACCACATGTGACAGATTCCGTCGGGAACTCGGCCAGTCGGGGTCGGAGCGTCGGGGGGGGGCGTGCCTCAGGCAATGACCTGAGGCCGTCGATGCGTGGCGCGGCTTACTTGCCGCATACACCGCTTTGGAGGAGGCGGAGCATCACGAAAGCGGCGCCGCCCCTGATTTGTTCGGGAACTGTGATTGTCCGGCCGATCGCTGAACGTGGTTTTGCCGTCAGTGACCGGGGAATCCAGACCATGGGGTTTGTCGTTTGAGGAGAGATTGAACAGTTTAGGCCGATACTCTCTGGAGTTTAGAAGAATGAGAGGAGATCAAATTGAGGTATACAAGATGCTACAAGGTTTGGATAAATAAACATGGAGCGGGTGCTTCCTCTCGTGGGGCAATCTGGAATGAGAGGTCACTGTCTCAGGATAAGAGAGAGTAAATTCAAAACAGATTTGAGGAGAAACTACTTCTCCCAAAGGGTCCTGAATCTGTGGAATTCGCTACCCCGGAGTGCGGTGGATGCTGGGACAGTGAGTCAATTTAAGGAGGAGTTGGACAGATTTTTAATTGGTAATGGGTTGAAGGGTTATGGAGAACGGGCAGGACGGTGGAGTTAAGGCCAGGATGGGATCAGCCACGATCGAATGGCGGAGCAGACTCGATGGGCCGAATGGCCTCATTCTGCTCCTATATCTAATGAACTTATGAACATTTTCAACTTTTTTCGCCAACTCTCGCAATACATCCAAGAGCTCCTGTCTCCTTTTCATCCAAACAGAAGATGCAGACTTCTTCCCCAGAGTGAGTTACCTTTTCTCCTCACAAATATTCCGTGTGTTCCTGTTTATGTCTCTGACTGCTTTCTCTTTCAGTCTCCAAACATGCCTTCATCCTCCAGCTACTTTGCATATAGCTGTCCTTTGGGTCTGTCGCTGTCCTTTGAGTCTGTAGCTGTCCTTTGGGTCTGTAGCTCTCCTTTGAGTCTGTAGCTGTCCTTTGGGTCTGTAGCTGTCCTTTGGGTCTGTCGCTCTCCTTTGGGTCTGTCGCTCTCCTTTGGGTCTGTAGCTGTCCTTTGAGTCTGTAGCTGTCCTTTGGGTCTGTCGCTCTCCTTTGGGTCTGTCGCTCTCCTTTGGGTCTGTCACTGTCCTTTGGGACTGTCGCTCTCCTTTGGGTCTGTCGCTCTCCTTTGGGTCTGTCGCTGTCCTTTGGGTCTGTCGCTCCCCTTTGAGTCTGTAGCTGTCCTTTGGGTCTGTCGCTGTCCTTTGGGTCTGTCGCTCTCCTTTGAGTCTGTAGCTGTCCTTTGGGTCTGTCGCTGTCCTTTGGGTCTGTCGCTGTCCTTTGGGTCTGTCGCTCTCCTTTGAGTCTGTCGCTCTCCTTTGGGTCTGTAGCTCTCCTTTGAGTCTGTAGCTCTCCTTTGGGTCTGTCGCTGTCCTTTGGGTCTGTCGCTGTCCTTTGGGTCTGTCGCTCTCCTTTGGGTCTGTCGCTGTCCTTTGGGTCTGTCGCTCTCATTTGGGTCTGTCGCTCTCCTTTGGGTCTGTAGCTCTCCTTTGGGTCTGTCGCTGTCCTTTGGGTCTGTCGCTGTCCTTTGGGTCTGTAGCTGTCCTTTGGGTCTGTAGCTCTCCTTTGAGTCTGTAGCTCTCCTTTGGGTCTGTCGCTGTCCTTTGGGTCTGTCGCTGTCCTTTGGGTCTGTCGCTCTCCTTTGGGTCTGTAGCTGTCCTTTGGGTCTGTCGCTGTCCTTTGGGTCTGTCGCTCTCCTTTGGGTCTGTAGCTGTCCTTTGGGTCTGTCGCTCTCCTTTGGGTCTGTCGCTGTCCTTTGGGTCTGTCGCTGTCCTTTGGGTCTGTAGCTGTCCTTTGGGTCTGTCGCTCCCCTTTGAGTCTGTAGCTGTCCTTTGGGTCTGTCGCTCTCCTTTGGGTCTGTAGCTGTCCTTTGGGTCTGTCGCTCTCCTTTGGGTCTGTAGCTCTCCTTTGGGTCTGTCGCTCTCCTTTGGGTCTGTAGCTCTCCTTTGGGTCTGTAGCTGTCCTTTGGGTCTGTCGCTCTCCTTTGGGTCTGTAGCTGTCCTTTGGGTCTGTCGCTCTCCTTTGGGTCTGTAGCTCTCCTTTGGGTCTGTCGCTCTCCTTTGGGTCTGTCGCTCCCCTTTGGGTCTGTAGCTCTCCTTTGGGTCTGTAGCTCTCCTTTGGGTCTGTCGCTCTCCTTTGGGTCTGTCGCTCTCCTTTGGGTCTGTAGCTCTCCTTTGGGTCTGTCGCTGTCCTTTGGGTCTGTCGCTCCCCTTTGAGTCTGTAGCTCTCCTTTGGGTCTGTCGCTCTCCTTTGGGTCTGTCGCTCTCCTTTGGGTCTGTAGCTGTCCTTTGGGTCTGTCGCTCTCCTTTGGGTCTGTCGCTCTCCTTTGGGTCTGTAGCTGTCCTTTGGGTCTGTCGCTGTCCTTTGGGTCTGTCGCTCCCCTTTGAGTCTGTCGCTCTCCTTTGGGTCTGTAGCTGTCCTTTGGGTCTGTCGCTCTCCTTTGGGTCTGTCGCTCTCCTTTGGGTCTGTAGCTGTCCTTTGGGTCTGTCGCTGTCCTTTGGGTCTGTCGCTCTCCTTTGGGTCTGTAGCTCTCCTTTGGGTCTGTAGCTGTCCTTTGGGTCTGTCGCTCTCCTTTGGGTCTGTAGCTGTCCTTTGGGTCTGTCGCTCTCCTTTGGGTCTGTAGCTGTCCTTTGGGTCTGTCGCTCTCCTTTGGGTCTGTAGCTGTCCTTTGGGTCTGTCGCTCTCCTTTGGGTCTGTCGCTCTCCTTTGGGTCTGTCGCTCTCCTTTGGGTCTGTCGCTGTCCTTTGGGTCTGTCGCTCCCCTTTGAGTCTGTAGCTGTTCTTTGGGTCTGTCGCTCTCCTTTGGGTCTGTAGCTGTCCTTTGGGTCTGTCGCTCTCCTTTGGGTCTGTCGCTGTCCTTTGGGTCTGTCGCTCTCCTTTGGGTCTGTAGCTGTCCTTTGGGTCTGTCGCTCTCCTTTGGGTCTGTAGCTGTCCTTTGGGTCTGTCGCTCTCCTTTGGGTCTGTAGCTCTCCTTTGGGTCTGTAGCTGTCCTTTGGGTCTGTCGCTCTCCTTTGGGTCTGTAGCTGTCCTTTGGGTCTGTCGCTGTCCTTTGGGTCTGTCGCTCCCCTTTGAGTCTGTAGCTGTTCTTTGGGTCTGTCGCTGTCCTTTGGGTCTGTCGCTCTCCTTTGGGTCTGTAGCTGTCCTTTGGGTCTGTCGCTGTCCTTTGGGTCTGTCGCTCCCCTTTGAGTCTGTAGCTGTTCTTTGGGTCTGTCGCTGTCCTTTGGGTCTGTAGCTCTCCTTTGGGTCTGTAGCTGTCCTTTGGGTCTGTCGCTCCCCTTTGAGTCTGTAGCTGTTCTTTGGGTCTGTCGCTGTCCTTTGGGTCTGTAGCTCTCCTTTGGGTCTGTAGCTGTCCTTTGGGTCTGTAGCTGTCCTTTGGGTCTGTAGCTGTCCTTTGGGTCTGTAGCTGTCCTTTGGGTCTGTCGCTCCCCTTTGAGTCTGTAGCTGTTCTTTGGGTCTGTCGCTGTCCTTTGGGTCTGTCGCTCTCCTTTGGGTCTGTAGCTGTCCTTTGGGTCTGTCGCTCTCCTTTGGGTCTGTCGCTCTCCTTTGGGTCTGTAGCTCTCCTTTGGGTCTGTCGCTCTCCTTTGGGTCTGTCGCTCTCCTTTGGGTCTGTCGCTCTCCTTTGGGTCTGTCGCTGTCCTTTGGGTCTGTCGCTCTCCTTTGGGTCTGTCGCTCTCCTTTGGGTCTGTAGCTGTCCTTTGGGTCTGTCGCTCTCCTTTGGGTCTGTAGCTCTCCTTTGGGTCTGTAGCTGTCCTTTGGGTCTGTCGCTCTCCTTTGGGTCTGTAGCTGTCCTTTGGGTCTGTCGCTCTCCTTTGGGTCTGTAGCTGTCCTTTGGGTCTGTCGCTGTCCTTTGGGTCTGTCGCTCCCCTTTGAGTCTGTAGCTGTTCTTTGGGTCTGTCGCTCTCCTTTGGGTCTGTAGCTGTCCTTTGGGTCTGTCGCTCTCCTTTGGGTCTGTCGCTCTCCTTTGGGTCTGTAGCTCTCCTTTGGGTCTGTCGCTCTCCTTTGGGTCTGTCGCTCTCCTTTGGGTCTGTCGCTGTCCTTTGGGTCTGTCGCTCTCCTTTGGGTCTGTCGCTCTCCTTTGGGTCTGTCGCTCTCCTTTGGGTCTGTCGCTCTCCTTTGGGTCTGTCGCTGTCCTTTGGGTCTGTCGCTCTCCTTTGGGTCTGTCGCTCTCCTTTGGGTCTGTCGCTCTCCTTTGGGTCTGTCGCTCTCCTTTGGGTCTGTCGCTCTCCTTTGGGTCTGTCGCTCTCCTTTGGGTCTGTCGCTGTCCTTTGGGTCTGTAGCTCTCCTTTGGGTCTGTCGCTGTCCTTTGGGTCTGTCGCTCTCCTTTGGGTCTGTCGCTCTCCTTTGGGTCTGTCGCTGTCCTTTGGGTCTGCCAGACCGCGGCACTGGAGGCTGCATTGGCAGCGGCACTGGAGGCTGCACTGGCAGCGGCACTGGAGGCTGCCTGCTGTCCCAGTTGCTGTGATGACCTTGACGGTTGACCTCTGGCCGCTGCAGAATGAACAGGCTCCATCTGGGAGGGTGCGTCCAGCACGATGGTCAGGTACACCTCAGTCGCCACGGCAACATCAGATGCTACAGCCACTGGCAGAGGGGCTGGTGCTCCCAATTCGGAGCCCTCTGTGAGGGGCCATGGAGATGACAGGCAGCCCGTCTGCCCGCGTGAGGTACATTTGGACCTTCCTGCTCACCATTGATGGACGGGCGCCCGGCCGGGAGACTAAGTGCCTCACCCAGCACTCACACTGGCATCCTTACCCACTTTAGGCCTATACGTGATCCCAGTCCCACACTGATTGACTGTTAAGTGGCCTAACATGTTACCCATATTGCAGCAAACCATTTGAAGGACAACTAATTTGCCACATCTCTGGAATTATCTTTTTAAAAAACACAAATCACCACAAGGTCAGTTTCATTTTTTAAGTTACAAGAATGAGAAGCGCGCAGATTGTGAACTCATTCCGCTGCTGTTTTCTGTCCTTTAATCGGCAGTTCTGGCCCTGCACATTGTGTGAGGAACCAGAGACTGTGACATCTATGTTCTAACCAGGTCAATGCCATGCGTGCCTGCACTCCATGCTATTTTTCTTTAATGAAAGTTTGTAGTTCTTGTGCCAAACATTTCCTGTTGAAGGAGCAGTATTGATGGAGAGGAGTTTTTGGAGATCTTTACTTGTGAGTTTTAATTTGGAGTTAAGATGGAAATGTGTTGTGTATTCCCTGGTTTGCTGGTGGATTTATCACGGTTAAAGACACGGGTGGAATCAGAGGGAGTTTCTCGTCTCCGTTTGAAGTTTCACTGCAGTCCCTCACTGAGCTCACTGTACAATCACAGAGCCAAACAAACAATAGGGAGGCAAGCTTAGCCCTTCCAGTGCCAATGCGGCTTCAACCTCCGATTGGACCAAAGTGGGGAGGAGAGTCGATGGGCTTAATATTTTGCAGAGAGCAATGTCTCACTAACGCTGTGTGAATTATTTTATAATCAAACTCCTTGTCATTTTTTAAAAATTGAAACATTTCTTCTCAGTCAGTCCTGGTCTGCGATCACTGTCCCAATCAAGGTCTCACCTTGGAAACATCAGAGTGCAAAATCAGACAACATTCTGAGGCACTTCACTGAAATCCGCTGCATTGGACAAATGAGAATCTTCAAGGACTGGGAGCAGAATTTCATTTTGCAATTAACAGGAATGTGAATGACAAAGCACACTCACACATTCACACTCATTTACACACTCATACTCACACATACACACTCCCTTACACACCCACACATACACACCCCCTTACACACTCATACTCACACATTCACACTCATTTACACACTCATACTCACACATACACACTCATTTACACACTCATACTCACACATACACACTCCCTTACACACCCACACATACACACACCCTTACACACTCATACGCACACATTCACACTCATTTGCACACTCATACTCACACATACGCACTCCCTTACACACCCACACATACACACCCCCTTACACACTCATACTCACACATTCACACTCATTTGCACACACATACTCACACATCCACACTCATTTACACACCCACACATACACACCCCCTTACACACTCATACTCACACATTCACACTCATTTACACACCCATACTCACACATACACACTCCCTTACACACATACTCACACATTCACACTCATTTACACACTCACACATACACACTCCCGTACACACTCATACTCACACATTCACACTCATTTACACACTCATACTCACACACACATGCTCCCTTACACACATACTCGCATATTCACACTCATTTACACACTCACACATACACACCCCCTTACACACTCATACTCACACATTCACACTCATTTACACACTCATACTCACACACACATGTTCCCTTACACGCATACTCACACATTCACATTCATTTACACACTCACACATACACACTCCCGTACACACTCATACTCACACATTCACACTCATTTACACACACCCTTACACACTCATACTCACACATTCACACTCATTTACACACCCATACTCACACATACACACTCCCTTACACACATACTCACACATGCACACGCATTTACACACTCACACATACACACTCCCGTACACACTCATACTCACACATTCACACTCATTTACACACTCACACATACACACCCCCTTACACACTCATACTCACACATTCACTCATTTACACACCCATACTCACACATACACACTCCCTTACACACATACTCACACATTCACATTCATTTACACACTCACATATACACACTCCCGTACACATTCATACTCACACATTCACACTCATTTACACACCCACACATACACACACCCTTACACACTCATACTCACACATTCACACCCATTTACACACTCACACATACACACTCCCGTACACACTCATACTCACACATTCACACTCATTTGCACACTCATACTCACACATACACACTCCCTTACACACATACTCATGCAGTCACACTCATTTACACATTCACACATACACACTCCCTTACACACTCATACGCACACATTCACACTCATTTACACACCCATACTCACACATACACACTCCCTTACACACATACTCACACATTCACACTCATTTACACACTCACACATACACACTCCCGTACACACTCATACTCACACATTCAACCTCATTTGCACACTCATACTCACACATACACACTCCCTTACACACATACTCACACATTCCCACTCATTTACACTCACACATACACACTCCCTTACACACTCATACTCACACATTCACACTCATTTACACACCCATACTCACACATACACACTCCCTTACACGCATACTCACACATGCACACTCATTTACACACTCACACAATCACCCCCGTACATACCCATACTCACCCATTCACGCTTATTTACACACTCATACGCACACATACACACTCCCTTACACACATTCACACTCATTTACACACTCATGCTCACGCATACACACTCATTTACACACACACTCACACATACACACGCCTTTAACACTCATACTCACACATAAACACTCACCTGCACACTCATACTCACACATCCACACTCCTTTACACACTCATTTTCACACATACACACTCATTCACACACTCATACTCACACATACACACTCATACTCATGCTCTCACACATCCTCTCCCACTCATACTCACACATAAACACTCCCTTACACAGTCATACTCACATTTTCATACCCTCTCACACTCATATTCATACATTCACACTGCCTAACACACTCGTACTCACACATACACACTCCCTTATACTCACATATACACACCCTCTCCCTCTCATACTCACACACCCACACTCATTTACACACTCATACTCACACATTCACACTCATTCACACACTCATACTCACATATACACACCCTCTCACACTCATATTCATACATTTACACTGCCTAACACACTCATACTCACACATACCTACTCATTTACACACTCATACTCACACATCCACACTCCTTTACACACTCAAACTCGCGCATTCACACTCATTCACACACTCATACTCACACATTCACACTCCCTTACATACTCATACTCACATATACACATCTCTCACACTAGTACGCATGCATACACACTCCCTGACACTCTCATAGTCACGTATACAGGCCTTCTCACATTCATACTCACAAATCAAAACGCCCTTGAACACTCATCCCATGCATATGTTCTCCCTTACACACACATACACACACATACTCACACATATACACTTCCTTACATACACTCCAACCAGCAGGTGGCAGTACAGGCACACCATGGGGTTTCGAGACCAAGGTCATGTGACCTGTGACTCCGATATAAGGGGAGACACATCCGGCCATCTTCAGAAGAAGATTAAGAGGGTAATAAGACATACATGTGAATGGTCAGTGCCAGGTGCAAGTTCCACAGGACTAGTTAGCAGACTCCATGATAAGATGCTCTGTATCATAGAATTAGAATTTACAGTGCAGAAGGAGGCCATTCGGCCCATCGAGTCTGCACCGGCTCTTGGAAAGAGCACCCTACCCAAGGTCAACATCTCCACCCTATCCCCATAACCCAGTCACCCCACCCAACACTAAGGGCAATTTTGGACACTAAGGGCAATTTATCACGGCCAATCCACCTAACCTGCACATCTTTGGACTGTGGGAGGAAACCGGAGCACCCGGAGGAAACCCACGCACACACGGGGAGGACGTGCAGACTCCGCACAGACAGTGGCCCAAGCCGGGAATCGAACCTGGGACCCTGGAGCTGTGAAGCAATTGTGCTATCCACAAGGCTACCGTGCTGCCCAGATTGGTATCTTACCACACGAGACCCAATAAAAGATTCTGGTTTGGACAAGTCGCAGTGTTTGGTGGATTCCTTCGTAAAGCACTTGGTGATGCCGGTTTCTTACATAATGAGCACTGTCCTGGGCTATTTTGGCTGTGGGACATGGCTGTGTATCACCACCAGTTTGTAGTGGTCAAGTGTGGTCTGGATCCTGACCATTTGGCCAGATACTAAAGGGCAGAGTGTTCTAGCATTGCGACCGTAATAGCTCTTTCCCCTTCGACACCACTTCATGAGGGTGGCATTCACGTTGGTTTCTTTGTTGGGCCCTGGTGGGTCTGGAGAACATTTGCTGTGTTAACAATGGCAGACTCTGTCTCTGCACATTCGGCAAGCTGAGGAGTGCCACATAGACATCTTGGGCACATTTCTCAAGAAGGTGCTTGGCTGAGTGCCAGACCATTGGATTGGGTTATAGGGAGCTACTTGGAATGTGCTAAAGTCCCATGTCTGTGCAAAGTCCTTGAACGCGCTGGAGAGGAACTAACGAGAGTTGTCCATCATTATCTTCTTGAGGGATGCCACGTATGGCAAAGTGGCCAATCAGCTTGCCTATGACTGTGTTGCTCTTCATGTCTCGCGGATAATCGATTTTGAACCACCCAGAGTAGGAGACAATCAGGACAAAGTGCTTTATTTCATTCCTTTCAAAAATATCAACCATTGTGATTGGCCATGGGTGATCCGGGACCTCATGTAGGTGCAGTGGCGTTTTGGCTGATGTGGCTTAATCATGTTACATGGTGCAACCTGGAAGGGCGAATCGCTGGCCTCGCAGTATCAGCCCGTCTCCCACAGAGAAGATTGTGTGGAGTTTGGGGGGAATCGCTGGCCTCGCAGTATCAGCCCGTCTCCCACAGAGAAGATTGTGTGGAGTTTGGGGGGAATCGCTGGCCTCGCAGTATCAGCCCGTCTCTCACAGAGAAGATTGTGTGGAGTTTGGGGGGAATCGCTGGCCTCGCAGTATCAGCCCGTCTCTCACAGAGAAGATTGTGTGGAGTTTGGGGGGAATCGCTGGCCTCGCAGTATCAGCCCGTCTCTCACAGAGAAGATTGTGTGGAGTTTGGGGGGAATCGCTGGCCTCGCAGTATCAGCCCGTCTCTCACAGAGAAGATTGTGTGGAGTTTGGGGGGAATCGCTGGCCTCGCAGTATCAGCCCGTCTCTCACAGAGAAGATTGTGTGGAGTTTGGGGGGAATCGCTGGCCTCGCAGTATCAGCCCGTCTCTCACAGAGAAGATTGTGTGGAGTTTGGGGGGAAGCTCCTCTGAAGACTCGGGCCAGCCTTTTAGAATGACATCAGGGAGCTGCCTGCATGCGAGATCCTCAACTTCCTCCATTCAACAAGACAAAAGTACCAGTAAGGTCAGGCTGCCAATGTCCTCTCCACACTCTTAGCATTGTTGCTTCACAGCTCCAGGGTCCCAGGTTCGATTCCGGCTTGGGTCACTATCTGTGCGGAGTCTGCACATCCTCCCCGTGTGTGCGTGGGTTTCCTCCGGGTGCTCCGGTTTCCTCCCACAGTCCAAAGATGTGCAGGTTAGGTGGATTGGCCGTGATAAAAAAGTTAGACAGGATTATGGGGCTAGGGTGGCTATGTGGGCTTAGATAGGTTGATCTTTCCATGGGCCGGTGCAGACTCGATGGGCCGAATGGCCTACTTCTGCACTGTAAATACTATGATCTATGAATCTGCGCACGGTGGATCTCAGTGTCAGTGAGGGCCTTTAATGCGAAGGCTGCTGGTCTGCCATTCTCGATGTAGACTGCGCAGACTCTGTGCTCGGAAGCACCTGCTGATAGGACTACAGCCCCTCGAATGTTGAAATATTGTAGCACTGGAGGGTCTGGGAGTGCCTGCTTGAGCTGGTTAAACCCATTATTATGGTGGTCCTGCCAACACCATTCGCCATCTTGCTGGAGGAGTAGGCAAAGTGGCCCAGTGACCCCACTGTCACAAGCAATGAACTTGGAAAGATAATTTGTCACACCAAGGAAGCACTGCAGGGTGTGCTTGAGCACGGGAGTGGATATCTGTCATACAGCCCTTATCTTGTCTGGATCGGGCTTCACACCATCAGCTGTGAGCAGATGACCCAGGTGAGGGACCCAGTTTACCGTGAATTTGTATTTAGCAGGACTGAACTTTACCTGTATGGTCCTTGTTCTGTCAAGGATGAAACAAAGACGTGCATCATGTTGTTGCAGTGTATGAGCCCAGACCAGAATGCCATTGACAATGATTTTGGGTTTTCCTCCAAAGCGTTGCCCCATGCACCGTTGGAAGACCGCACTGCAGCTACCATTGCTGAAACGCACTCTGGAGCCTCATCTATGGCAGCAATGACACGCAGTCTTGTCATCTGGTCCAACTCATCGACTCCTTTCTGCCGCACCTCCAGGAGACCCCTCTTCGAAGCACTGACCACGGGTGGTAATGAGTCATCCAGCCTCATCTGGTATATTGCAGGTAGCCGCCCAATGATATTGCCACTGAATAGATCTTTGTACACCAGCATTTCTGGAGTCCGGTGCTGCAGGGGGTGTCTATCTGGACTAACTCCAGCGTGTTGTTGTCCTGAAGGCCCAAGAGCGGCTTTACGTTTTGGTCAAAGACGATGGTGTCAGCGTTAGATTTTTATCGCAAAGAAGCTGCTTGTGGACAGCATCATTGTGGATCCCACAGACGATACGATCTCTCACAAGTTTGTGCTGAATGTGTATTGTTTTGCTCGGATCGTTAAGAGTTGCGATGAACAATTGAATAGATGGCATCAAGTTTCTGGATGGGAGTACTGAATGTGTGTCTATCCAATATAATGTTCTTTATTGCCATGCATATATGCAAATATTGGCAATATTTTGGGGTGTCCCTTCTCTTCCTCCGTTTGAAAAACAAAAGACAGCTTCTCTATCACTCGGCACCTGCTGCGTTTAAGAGAGTGATGCCTGTACCTTCTTCCATTGTCTGATTGGTCTGCACCGCAGAAGATGCACTATTCCTTCGCAAAGTTAGTCCAATTGTCTGAGATGTTTTAATCAAACGCAAGCAGGTTCCTGTAGTGAAGTCCCTGCCTCATCTCAGCCAGCTCCTAATAGTGCTCCCTCAGCATTGACCCTCTGACAGTGCGGCACTCCCTCAGTACTGACCCTCTGACAGTGTAGCACTCCCTCAGTAATGTCCCTCTGACAGTGCGGCACTCCCTCAGTACTGACCCTCTGACAGTGTAGCACTCCCTCAGTACTGACCCTCTGACAGTGCAGCACTCCCTCAGTACTGACCCTCTGACAGTGCAGCACTCCCTCAGTACTGACCCTCTGACAGTGCGGCACTCCCTCAGTACTGACCGTCTGACAGTGCAGCACTCCCTCAATACTGACCCTCTGACAGTGCGGCTCACCCTCAGTACTGACCCTCTGACAGTGCAGCACTCCCTCAGTACTGACCCTCTGACAGTGCGGCACTCCCTCAGTACTGACCCTCTGACAGTGCAGCACTCCCTCAGTACTGACTCTCTGACAGTGCAGCACTCCCTCAGTACTGACCCTCTGACAGTGCAGCACTCCCTCAGTACTGACCCTCTGACAGTGCGGCACTCCCTCAGTACTGACCCTCTGACAGTGCGGCACTCCCTCAGTACTGACCCTCTGACAATGCAGCATCATCTCAGTACTGACCCTCTGACAGTGCAGCACTCCCTCAGTACTGACCCTCTGACAGTGTGGCACTCCCTCAGTACTGACCCTCTGACAGTGCAGCACTCCCTCAGTACTGACTCTCTGACAATGCAGCACTCCCTCAGTACTGACCCTCTGACAGTGCAGCACTCCCTCAGTACTGACCCTCTGACAGTGCGGCACTCCCTCAGTACTGACCCTCTGACAGTGCGGCACTCCCTCAGTACTGACCCTCTGACAATGCAGCACTCCCTCAGTACTGACCCTCTGACAGTGCAACATCATCTCAGTACGCACCCTCTGATAGTGCAGAACACCCACAGAACGCACCCTTTGACAGTGCAGCACTCCCTCAGTACTGACCCTCTGACAGTGCAGCACTCCCTCAGTACTGACTCTGACAATGCAGCACTCCCTCAGTACTGACCCTCTGACAGTGCGGCACTCCCTCAGTACTGACCCTCTGACAGTGCGGCACTCCCTCAGTACTGAGCCTCTGACAGTGCGGCACTCCCTCAGTACTGACTCTCTGACAATGCAGCACTCCCTCAGTACTGACCCTCTGACAGTGGAGCACTCCCTCAGTACTGACCCTCTGACAGTGCAGCACTCCCTCAGTACTGACTCTCTGACAATGCAGCACTCCCTCAGTACTGACCCTCTGACAGTGCAGCACTCACTCAGTACGCACCCTCTGACAGTGCAGCACTCCCTCAGTACTGACCCTCTGACAGTGCAGCACTCCCTCAGTACTGACTCTCTGACAGTGCAGCACTCCCTCAGTACTGACCCTCTGACAGTGCAGCATCATCTCAGTACGCACCCTCTGACACTGCGGCACTCCCTCAGTACGCACCCTCTGACAGTGCAGCACTCCCTCAGTACTGACCCTCTGACAGTGCGGCACTCCTTCAGTACTGACCCTCTGACAGTGCGGCACTCCCTCAGTACTGACCCTCTGACAGTGCGGCACTCCCTCAGTACTGACCCTCTGACAGTACGGCACTCCCTCGCAGTACTGACCCTCTGACAGTGCGGCACTCCCTCAGTACTGACCCTCTGACAGTGCAGCTCTCCCTCAGTACTGACCCTTTCACAGTGCAGCACTCCCTCAGTACTGACCCTCTGACAGTGTAGCACTCCCTCAGTACTGACCCTCTGACAGTGCGGCACTCCCTCAGTACTGACCCTCTGACAGTGCAGCACTCCCTCAGTACTGACCCTCTGACAGTGCGGCACTCCCTCAGTACTGACCCTCTGACAGTGCGGCACTCCCTCAGTACTGACCCTCTGACAGTGCAGCACTCCCTCAGTACTGACCCTCTGACAGTGCAGCACTCCCTCTCAGTACTACACTGGAGTGTGAGACTGGTATATGCTGAAACTCTAGAGTGTGACTTGATTGTGTAACATTCTGAGTTCGAGGTGTGGGTGCTGCCCACTGTCACTGAGAATGAATGCTGCCATTCTGGTTTTGAATGTTTTGCCATTCTGGTTAGGGGCAGCACGGTAGCCTTGTTGATAGCACAATTGCTTCACAGCTCCAGGGTCCCAGGTTCGATTCTGGCTTGGGTCACTGTCTGTGCGGAGTCTGCACATCCTCCCCGTGTGTGCGTGGGTTTCCTCCGGGTGCTCCGGTTTCCTCCCACAGTCCAAAGATGTGCAGGTTAGGTGGATTGGCCATGATAAATTGCCCTTAGTGTCCAAAATTGCCCTTAGTGTTGTGTGGGGTTACTGGGTTTTGGGGATAGGGTGGAGGTGTGGTCTTGGGTAGGATGCTCTTTCCAAGAGCTGGTGCAGACTTGATGGGCCGAATGGCCTCCTTCTGCACTGTAAATTCTATGATATCAGCATTTCCATGATGTTAATATGAAATTTAATTGTACAAGTTTGAACTTACCAACATAACTCCTTCCAGTTATTAACAAATTCACTGTACATATTATATATGTTGAATGAGGAGCTGATTTTAAAAGTTTGTCCCCTGTTTACTGACTGGGCAATAAGTAATAGATTGAGAAAGAAATATTCAGTCTGGGTCAAACCTGTCGATATAAATAGGTCCGTTACAAATCTTTGTACCGCAGGCTGTTTAATCATTCATTTTAGCAAGACAACTAAACTCCGACTCTCAACACACGCCATTGAATTTCTGAACAATATCGGGGTGAGGCCTGAATCACAGGGATGTTATGGAGCAAAGCTGGTTCTGGCAGCAGGAATCTGGGTGCAAGTGAAGAGAAGGAGCTTTGACTGTCAAAATCCTGCCTTTCAATTCACTGTGGCTTGATGCAAAACGGACCTTAATCCAGCTTTGGAGGACATATTCTAGAACAATCTCGTTGTTGTGTTAATACTATATTGGACCGGGCATACAAGTACTGTGGCTACAAGAGCAGGTCAGAGGCTGGGAATCCTGCGGAGAGTAACTCACCTCCTGACCCCCCCAAAGCCTGTCCACCATCTACAATGATCTACAATGACCATCTACAAGGCACAGGTCAGGAGTGTGATGGAATACTCTCCACTTGCCTGGATGAGCGCAGCTCCAACAACACTGAAGAAGCTCGTCACCATCCAGGACAAAGCCTTGGTGAGTTGATGCAGTGCATCTTTCACAGGGTCAGTGCAGACTCGATCAGCACTGTAGGAACTCTATGATTCAGCAATGGTAATGCCACTGAATGTCAAGTGGCAATGATTAGATTCTATTTTGTTGGACATGGTTATTGCCTGGCACTTGTGTGGCGTGAATGTAACTTGCCGCTTGTCAGCCCGAGCCTGGATATTGTCCAGGTCTTGCCGCGTTTGCAGATGGACTGGCTGCTTCAGTGTTTGAGGTGTGGCGAATGGTGCTGAACATTGTGCTGTCATCCGCAAACATCCCCACTTCTGACCTTATGGTGGAAGGGAGGTCATTGATGAAGCAGCTGAAGATGGTTGGGTCTAGGACACTATCCTGAGGAACTCCTGCAGTGATGTTCTGGAGCTGAGATGATTGACCTCCAACCACCACAACCATCTTCCTTTGTGCCGGGTCTGACTCCATCCAGCGGAGAGATTTCCCCCTGATTCCATTGGCTCCAGTTTAGCTCCGTCTCCTTGATGCCACACTCGGTCAAATATTGCCTTGATGTCAAGGGCAGTCACAATTACCACCCCCGGACCAGACCCCCAACAGTGGCTCAGATACTGGACAGAAACCCCAATATTTTATTTTAATTTTGTGAGACTGTGAGGAAAGGATGCCTCGCTCCAGGAGTGAGTTCTTGCAAAATAGGATACTATTTTAGAGAGGCTGATGTAGCACAGTGGGCTGAACAGCTGGTTCTAAGACAGAACAAGGCCAGCAGCGCGGGTTCAATTCCCATACCAGCCTCCCTGAACAGGCACCGGAATGTGGCGACTAGGGGCTTTTCACAGTAACTTCATTGAAGCCTACTCGTGACAATAAGCTATTATTATTATTTAACAAATATTAAAATATCTTTCACACCACACAAGAAAATAGCTTATAATTACCTCTTAAACAATTCTAATCAATACAGTGACAAAAGGCCCTTAACTGCTATCTTTATTCCCACTCAAACAACAAACCATCTCAGCTCTCAATCCACTTTTAAATACAATTAGCAGGCCCAAGCATAATTGCTTTTCAGATGTTCTTTGAGACTGTTTTAAAGAAAAGACCTGAACACCGTCAGAACCATGCAGAAACTCTGGCTGTATTGCTTCAGAAGCTGCTTCTCAGCTTGTTTCAGCTCACCGTCCAGCCACACAATTCTGAACTGTTTGGAAAGTAACTGCTGATCTGCCTGCAGACCTACCTATCTTTAACTGAACTACAGTGAAACCAGGTGCTTAACTTCTGCTAACATCCCAATCTAAAACTCAACTAAACTGCTTTCCTTCATAATTCCTCGTGCTGTAACTCCTCCCATTAATTGCATAATTTTACCAAGCTGAAATAACAATCTGTGGGATTCTCCATCGCGAGATCCTCCGCCCCGCCTGCAGCGTACCCACGCCTGCACTTTTCCCGATGGTGTGGGGTGGGATACAATGTGAAACCCCATTGGCCGACTGCAGGAGGGAGAATCTTGCTGCCAACAGGGGTGCACCACACCGGAAAACAGGGGTAGTGGATGTATCTAATTAACTCCACAGGGAACCATTTGCCTAAGCTTTTGCCATGCCTTAATTGCACCTCTGGCTCTCAAAATCTTTCAAACCATAATTCTTTAAAACACTACTGCAGCAATCATACACATAGTAACCCAGGCCTATGACCATTTCTGCACCAAATACATATAATACAGGGGGCGGGATTCTCTGACCCCCTGCCGGGGGGGAGAATCGCCGGGGGTCGGCGTGAATCCCGCCCCCGCCGTCCTCCCAATTCTCCCGCCCCCCCTCAAAAAAACTGGCGTGGCAGAAATCGCACCGCCCACCTCGGAGAATGGCGGGGTCCGGCGCGACTCATTGGGCCCCGGGGCTGTCCGGATTTTCCGGCCCGCGATGGGCCGAAGTCCCGCCCGTTCTATGCTGGTCCAGCCGGCGTAAATTAGTGTAGGTCCCCTACCGGCAGGACCTGTCGGCGCGGGCGGGCGGGTTCTTAGGGGGTGGCGGGGGATCTCGCCTGGGGAGGTGCCCCCACGGTGGCCTGGCCCGCGGTCGGGCCTGTGCTGTGAGCGCACTCTATTCCTTCCGCACCGGAGGCCGTGGTCATCCGCTATTCCCGGTGCTGAAGTGACTCCATGTGCGCATGCGCGGGGATGACGGCAGCAAGCGCTGGCGCTGCCCGCATGCGCCGACTCGCGCCACCGGCGGAGGCCTTTCGCCGCCGGTTGGCATGGCGCAGGCCTCTATCCCGCTGGCCGGCGGGGTGCCAACTACTCCGGGGCGGGCCTAGCCCCTGAAGGTGCAGAGGATTCCGCACCTTTAGGGCGGCCCGACGCCGGATTGGTTCACACCGCTCCGTCACACCGGGACGCCCCGCCGGGTACGGGAAAATCCCGCCCAATATATCTGAAAGACTGACATTCATCACATCACTCTCACCTCATCTCTTTTCTTCATGTTTTAACTCAGGAGTGAAGTGATGAAGTCAGGAGTTGAGTGGCCCTGCGGAACCCAAACTGAGTGTCCATTTGTTGAAGCGATCAGTTCCTAGAGAGGCTGATTACAGGACTCAGAATATGGGACGTAGTCTGTGCTTATCTCATCTCAATTTGGAAATGGCATTTGCCTTCAGAGTGTTAGCAGGGGTGTGGGAAGGAATTCTCTAGAATATGGGGAAAGGAGGATTGTGGGAGGAACATTGGCCATGGTTTGGAAATTGGAATCTTCTTTACGGCGACCCTATAAAGACATTTTCTGAATTTTTAAGTGACCTATTGGTTCACTGTCCAGTTTTCACTTTTAGAGAGCAAATCACCACAGATAAGGGGCAGGATTCTCCAGTCCCATCGCTGCGCCTTTTTCAGCGGCGCACCATTCGCTGGCGGTGGGATTCTATCCTCTCGCTGCTTGTCCCATTGAAACCACCCCACGGGGGTGCACTGCCGGTGGGAAAAGTGAATCACAACAAACGGAGAATTTCGGCCGAGTTTACATATCTGTGAAGAAGCAGCAGTCTCTTGGGTGGAGTGGGTTTAGCTTTGTTGAAAATCCCTCGGGTAGTTCAGGGTTTGCAGCTCAAGCACTGACAGCTCATGAGGGCAGTGGCAATGCAATTGGGTAGTTCATGCACAGAAACCAGCCTGACCAGTACAACTGGTTCCTCACTGGGCCCTGCCAACCTCACCACCTCTCATTACTTTCAGTAAGTCACACATGCCTAAGTTACATCACTATGGACGACCATAGACTCAACCCTCAACAGGTTGTGCAAAGAGACAATAGAGGCATTATGAATGTTGGCTGCAATACAATCGTCCCATCAAGAAATGAACAACTTAAACTAGAAGAGGAAAATTTGTTCTACTCTCGGAAACATTGCACACCACTTCACAAGCAATTAATTGCAGACCCTAAGGGCCGAATAGCCTCTTCCTGCACTGTAGGGATTCTATTTTTTATGCTTGTTTCTGTGTCAGGTGGATGTAGTTTTAAACTTCAGGATTTGCAGTCATATGGCTGATATCCCAATGCAGTGCCGGAGGAATATTGCTGAGTCAGAGCTGCACAACTTTCTTGTCCCTTTACCGGGTTTAAAATTCCAATGCACCATTGGCTGAAGAACTGGGAGTGGGCCAAGAACTGGGAGTGTTTGATGTGTGTATGATGGGGACAGTGTAGAGGGCTCCTTAGGGAAGGAAGAGATCGGGGTGCCGTTTTTAAATGGCCCTAATTTACCTCTCAGCAGTTCCTCAAGCCCTCCCGCACCCCACCTTTCAAGGGCAGGGCCTGATCCCTGGCACGGGCGACCTGACAGCCTGACACCAGGCCTTAAGAGAATCGGGCAGCGACATATTTAAATGAGTCGACTTTCTCACTTAAATATCTAAATCTGGATCTGGATCTTGCCCAGCAAGGGCAAGGAGGAAGAAACACGCTAAGGGGAGGACGAGGCCACTGTGGCTGACAAGGGAAGACAAGGACAGCATAAAAGCAAAAGAACAAGGTGGTGAAGATTAGTGGGAAGCCAGAAGATTGGGAAGCCTTTACATGTGATCAGAGGAGGACAACTAAAAAAGCAACGGGGAGTTGGGGGAGTTGGGGGGGGGGGGGCTGCAATATGGTGTAAGCTAGCTAGTAATATAGAAGATAGCAAGAGTTTTTTTCAATATATAAAATGTAAGAGAGAGGCAAAAATAGACATTGGACCACTGAAAAATTAGGCTGGAGAAGTAATAATAGGAAACAAAGACATGGCAGAGGAACTGAATAGTTACTGCGCATCAATCTTCACGGTGCAGAAACACCAGTGGAATACCAGAACTTCAGGAGAACCAGGGGGCTGAGGTGAGTGCAATGGCCTTCACTAAGGAGAAGGTCCCGGGGAAACTGAAAGATCTGAAGGTGGTAAGTCACTTGGACCAGATGGACTACACCCCAGGGTTCTAAAGGAAGAGCTGAGGAGATTGTGGAGGCATTGGTGGTGATCTTTCAGGAATCACTAGAGGCAGGAAGGGGCCCAGACGTCTGGAAAATGGCTAATATACCACCGCTGTTTAAGAAGGGAGGGAGGCAGAAGATGGGAAGACAGAGAGTGGGGATAAAGGGGTCTTTTTCAGGATGGCAGCTGGTGACTAGTGGTGTGTGTTACGTTGTGGTGCTTGGCCGGTAGGAATCATGCACTAGAGAACGTCTGGTTCTTGACTAGTTAAATGTTTATTGTAAAACAATTACGTGGGTTCGATAAACATGAGAAAAATATCAAAAACTACTAACTATAATAAATTATCTAAGAGCAACTACAAATATGACTATCCACTATGATGACTATCTCCAGACTCCCTGAGGTAACAGAGTCACGTGGTTGTTCTCTACTTGGTTGGAGATTGTATACATTACTATTTACATGATTGCTTATGCATATAATCACATCCCCTTTCCTTTGGAAATGTAAAATATTTACATAAATGTTTTCAATTTACTACACAATACACATAATGCTTTTGATTATTGACATGTTTACAGTACATCACAAATTCAATCTGCCTGGCTTTCTTCTGTGTCTTGTCGACATTCTGAGCATTGGGTGAACTTGTGAGTTTGCTTGACTTTCTGTTGTTGAAGATGGTTCCTGCTGTGTTTCTGGGTTCTGTACACTTTCCGCTTGTTCTGTTTCTGTGTGCTGAGGTAGCATTTGTTCAGTTGTCCTGAGGTAGCTTTCCACATCATCCTGTGGTTCTGAAACAATGGGCTACTGAACCTTCAGCAAGACTCTCCTGTTTCTTCGCAGAACTGTCCCGTCATCGGTGACGATGATATGTGACTGAGGACCTGATTGTTGTATTACCTTTGCAAACTTCAACCATCCACATCCATCAGGATCTTCTCCCTGACGGTGCCATCCTTTACTAATGGTTGCAACCTTTTTGTGGATTTGTCATAATATCTCTTCTGACTCCTCTTTGGAAATGTGAGTTTCCCCACAAGTTTTCAATCCTTTGGTTCCTTTGGGACGTATGGCAAGGTTGTTCTGAGCTGTCGATTCATCAACAATTGTGATGGTGATAGTTCATTCATCAATGGTGCTGCTCTATAGCTAAGTAACTCGAGATATGGATCTTCCTGGCTGTCCTTAGCGTTTTTGAGTAGCTGCTTCACAATGTGAACACCTTTTTCAGCCTTTCCATTGGATTGCGGATACAGCCGACAAGAAGGAACATGTTGAAAATCATAGCTCTGTGCAAACTCTGTCCATTTGTGACTATTAAAACATGGGCCATTGTCGCTCATGACAATTTGAGGTATTCCATTGTGAGCACCAATGCCTTTGGTATTTTTGATAACACACCTAGCCAATGAGTTTGCTAACTGTACCACTTTTGGCAGGTTGGAGAAATAGTCAATCACTAACAGGTATTCTATTCCTGCCAGGGAGAACAGATCCATCCCCACTTTCTGCCATGGAGTCGTTATTGTTTCACACATTTGCATTGGTTCTTTCTCCTGTTTGTACTGAAATTTCTGACAAGTTGCACAGTTTTCTACCATGACTTGAATATTTGATTGCTGCCTGGCTGTATACCGTTTCCCTGGCTCTACGCTTACATTTTTCTATGCCTAAGTGCCCTTCATGAATCTTTTTTAGAATCATTGATCGTAAAGATTGCGGATCAGCAAAGATCGATTGGCTGCACTCAGCTCTGCTCTAATTTTATAATATTTGGAACAGGATCCTTTTACCATCCCTCACTGGGATATTTTATTATCATCTGTAAGATTTCATCTTTGATGGTATCGTCTCTGATTAGTTTTAACGTCCTCATCAAATACTGGAAAGGATTCTGTTACAAGATTCACGTGTGCTTGCACATCTTCATCCATATGTTGTTCTCCCTTCATGTCCGTAGCACGAAGTAGTGCGTCAGCCACTACGAGATGTTGACCTGGCATGCAGAGATCGAAATCGTACCTTTGTAACTTCATCATCGTACATTGTATTCTTGGTGACATCTCATTTAGATTTTTCATTATTATCGCCACAAAGTGGTCGATGGTCAGTTTCCACTAAGAATGTTGGTAGGCCACATACATAATCATGGAATTTGGTTAATCCATTTATCCAGCCCAAGCATTCTTTTTCTATTTGAGCCTATCTGCGCTCTGTGCCAATCACTGACCTTGAGGATTAGGCAATTGGAAGCCAATTTTCACCATTGTTTTGTTGCAATAACGCTGTTCCCACCCATCTTTCAACGCATCTGCCGATATTTTTGTCTTCTTTGTAAGGTCCAAAATGTTCAGCACTGGAGCTGATGTCAATGCTTCCTGTGACACTCATGTCCATGTCTGTTAGACCACTGGAAAATACCGGGCCGGATTCTCCGTTTCTGTGACCAAGTGCTGACGTCAACGGAGAATCCGTGGACTTTCACCACACCTGGCGACACACCTGCACTGATTCTGTTATTGGTGAGGGGCTAGCACCGGCGGCACGTGGAACACCATCAAACCCACAAAAAACGTTGCGGGAATCGCCGGGTCCGTGATGGACACTCGCAGGGCTGACAAGCTGCAGCCGCTCTTAAACTATACACCCCCCACACACACTGATCGGGGCTGAAAAGATGGGACAGATTGTGCTGGAGCGCCCACACAACTGATGGGTCAGCTGGGGCCAGAGGGCACGGGGGGGGGTCACCTATACGACCCAGGGCACCAGGTTTATAGCGGACTGTCAGCGGCATGCGCAGCTGCATGGCTGCCCTGCCGGAGGTGGTAATGGTGTTGCGTACCCGTCTACCCCAACCCCACAGGTCACCTCCTGGCCACTCCCCACTACTCCCACCAGCCCTGGCAGAAGCCCCCGGCCAGCGGCATGACTGTGGCGGTGCCGGACATTGTCCGTACGCCCTCTCTCTCACAGTAGCCGCCACGCCAAATTCACGATTTGTGAGAACACACGTGGACTGCGCCGTCGGGAACTCGGCCCATCGGAGGCGGAGAATCGCAGGTGAGCCCGCTAATCATATGAAAACAGTGTTTCAACTATGCATGGCATGTGTCACATTGACCCCGTTTTCAGGGAGGCAGAGCATCGCGATTCGGCGTCAAACTGGCGCCCTCCGCGATTTCAGCGTCGGGAGCTATTCTCCGCCCAATCACACGCCCCAATTTTGGTGTCTGCCGATGGAAAATCCCGCCCACTATCTTTCTTGATGATTTCACCCAAGCATGTCGTTCTTGCTGTGAAATTAGGAATACATTTTCCTGCGAAATTTATCATACCTAGTATCCTGAGGACTCATTTCTCATCTGTAGGACTCTTGGTCAGGTTGTTTACCTTTTGCAGAATGTTTGTCTCCCAAGAATGTAATTTTGTCAACACCAAACTGACATTCGGCTTTATTCAGTTTCAATCCAGACTTTTTGATGTTTCTCAGCATTTTGATGAGCCTTTCTTATACAAAACATACAAAGTGGCAAAGATTAGTGGGAGACTAGAGGATTGGGAAATCTTTAGGGGGCAACAGAAAGCTACTAAAAAAGCTATAAAGAAGAGTAAGATAGAATATGAGAGTAAACTTGCTCAGAATATAAAAACAGATAGTAAAAGCTTCTACAAATATATAAAACAAAAAAGAGTGGCTGAGGTACATATTGGTCCTTTAGAGGATGAGAAGGGAGATTTAATAATGGGAGATGAGGAAATGGCTGAGGAACTGAACAGGTTTTTTGGGTCGGTCTTCACAGTGGAAGACACAAATAACATGCCAGTGACTGATGGAAATGAGGCTATGACAGGTGAGGACCTTGAGATGATTGTTAAGCAAAGAGAACAAAGAAAATTACAGCACAGGAACAGGCCCTTCGGCCCGCCCAGCCTGCGCCGATCCAGATCCTTTATCTAAACCTGTTGCCTATTTTCCAAGGATCTACGACCCTCTGTTCCCCGCCCGTTCATATATCTGTCTAGCTACATCTTAAATGATGCTATCGTGCCCGTCTCTACCACCTCCGCTGGCAAAGCGTTCCAGGTTATCGCTAAAGAGGTAGTGATGGGCAAGCTAATGGAGCTAAAGGTAGACAAGTCTCCTGGCCCTGATGGAATGCATCCCAGGGTATTAAAAGAGATGGCGAGGGAAATTGCAAATGCACTCATGATAATTTACCAAAATTCACTAGACTCTGGGGTGGGGTCCCGGCGGATTGGAAATTAGCAAACGTGACACCACTGTTTAAAAAAGGAGGTAGGCAGAAAGCAGGTAATTATAGGCCAGTAAGCTTAACTTCGGTAGTAGGAAAGATGCTGGAATCTATCATCAAGGAAGAAATAGCGAGTCATCTGCATGGAAGTTGTCCCCTTGGGCAGACGCAGCATGGGTTCATAAAGGGCAGGTCATGCCTAACTAATTTAGTGGAATTTTTTGAGGACATTAACAGTGCGGTAGATAACGGGGAGCCAATGGATGTGGTATATCTGGATTTCCAGAAAGCCTTTGACAAGGTGCCACACAAAAGATTGCTGCATAAGATAAAGATGCATGGCATTAAGGGGAAAGTAGTAGCATGGATAGAGGATTGGTTAATTAATAGAAAGCAAAGAGTGGGGATTAATGGGTGTTTCTCTGGTTGGCAATCAGTAGCTAGTGGTGTCCCTCAGGGATCAGTGTTGGGCCCACAACTGTTCACAATTTACATAGATGATTTGGAGTTGGGGACCAAGGGCAATGTGTCCAGGTTTGCAGACGACACTAAGATAAGTGGGAAAGCAAAAAGTGCAGAGGATACTGGTGGTGAGATTCTCCGACCCCGCGCCGGCACGCGATTCTCCGCAGAGCGGAGCGCCATTGGCACCGGCGTGGTTGGCGTGGTGCCGGTCGCGGGCTGCTCTACGCGGCCGGCCCACCGATTCTCCGGACCGGATGGGCCGAGCGGCCAGAAGAAAAGAGCCGAGTCCCGCCGGCGCCGTTCTAACCTGCTTTGGGCCGGCGGGACCGCGGCGTGGAAGGGTCGGGTGGCGGCCTTTGGGAGGTAGGGGGGGTCCGACCCTGGGGGGGCCTTCCAATGTGGCCTGGCCCGCGATCGGGGCCCACCGATCGGTGGGCCGGCCTCTGTGGTTGGGGGCCTCCTTTCCTATGTGCCGGCCCCGTAATCCTGCACCATGTTGCGTCGGGGCCAGCGTGTTGAAGGAGGCCACTGCGCATGCGCGGATCCCGCGGCGCACAGTTCCCGCTGGGATCTGCAGCTGGAGCGGCGCAAACCGCTGGCCCCCTGGAGGGGCCAGCATTAGTCATGGGAGCGGCCCATTCACGCAATCGTAAAACGCGACGACATGGACACTCTGCCGCGGGATTGGAGAATCCCGCCCTGGAAGTCTGCAGAGGGATTTGGACAGGCTAAGTGAATGGGCTAGGGTCTGGCAGATGGAATACAATGTTGACAAATGTGAGGTTATCCATTTTGGTAGGAATAACTGAAAGAGGGATTATTATTTAAATGATAAAATATTAAAACATGCTGCTGTGCAGAGGGACCTGGGTGTCCTAGTGCCTGAGTCGCAAAAAGGTGGTTTACAGGTGCAACAGGTTATTAAGAAGGCAAATGGAATTTTGTCCTTGATTGCTAGAGGGATGGAGTTTAAGACTAGGGAGGTTATGCTGCAAATGTATAAGGTATGATTGAGGCCACACCTGGAGTATTGTGTTCAGTTTTGGTCTCCTTACTTGAGAAAGGACGTACTGGCACTGGAGGGTGTGCAGAGGAGATTCACTAGGTTAATCCCAGAGTTGAGGGGGTTGGTTTACGAGGAGAGGTTGAGTAGACTGGGACTGTATTCATTGGACTTTAGAAGGATGCGGGGGGATCTTATAGAAACATATAAAATTATGAAGGGAATAGATAGGATAGATGCGGGCAGGTTGTTTCCACTGGCGGGTGAAAGCAGAACTAGGGGGCATAGCCTCAAAATGAGGGGAAGTAGATTTAGGACTGAGCTTAGGAGGAACTTCTTCACCCAAAGGGTTGTGAATCTATGGAATTCCTTGCCCAGTGAAGCAGTAGAGGCTCCTTCATTAAATGTTTTTAAGATAAAGATAGATAGTTTTTTGGAGAATAAAGGAATAAAGGGTTATGGTGTTCGGGCCGGAAGGTGGAGCTGAGTCCACAAAAGATCAGCCATGATCTCATTGAATGGCGGAGCAGGCTCGAGGGGCCAGATGGCCTACTCCTGCTCCTAGTTCTTATGTTCTTATGTACACTCTGACGCCTGGAATTCCTCTTGATGTTCTCTCTTGATGTTCCAATAGAGATCTTTGGGATCCATTCTCAGGTCATTATTTCTTTTCTTTACGCAGAACATAGAGTTCGCCCAATCCATTGGTTCTTCAATTCGTTTTATCAACCCCAGATTTGACATTCTGTCAAGCTCATTTTTCTTGAGCAAAGTAAAGACTGACGGACTGGCTTGATAGACGTCTTTAAGATTATGAAAGAGTTTGATAGTTTAAACACTGACAAAGGGTTTCCACTTGTGGGGAACATCAGAATTAGAGACCATCCGTATAAAATATCAGCTAATAAATCCATCAATACAAGATAAAGACAATGGGGAATTCAGGAAAACTTCTTTACCCAGAGAATGGCGAGTGAATGGAACTCACGACCACAGGAAGTGGATGAGCTGAATAAAGGTGTTGAAGGGGAAGCTGGATAAACCCACGAGAGAGAAGGGAATAGAAGTACATTCCGAGACAGTGATTGGGAGAAGGTAGGAGGGTGCTTGTGTGGAGCATCAACACCAGCATTGATCAGAGAGGCTGAATGGCCAGATCCTGTGCAATTCTCTGATTAAATGTAAGCTCGTTGTCATCTATGTTCGTCCAAACCCCCAATTCTATCTGTGAAAACATAGCCCCAGGTAGTGGGATCACTAGAGAGGTGTTCAGCAGAGGATCGCGAGTCCTCACTATGACTGCATTACAGCAAATGATGTTAGAGTGAGTTGACCTTTGCAGGTGATAGGATAGTGACAACAGAGAGCTTTAAAAACAGCTGTTGGTGTCAGCTGTTTGCTGGGTGATTTCTGTGCCTGTGCAAACACACTCCCGCTCCCTCCCGTGCCTGCCAGGTGGCTTTGTGATTTGCATCGTGACTCATTCAGGTAACCTGGCTCTCTGCCATTTTCCTGCTCTTAAGCGTCACTCCAGAAACACCTGAAACTCTGTAATGACATGGGCGCCAGTCTTGTCCACTAACACAACAACTGCCAAAGAAACAGGTAAACTTCAAACAGATTCTCGATTCTGTTTTTCTATTTAAGCTCAGTACTTGAAGTTGTATTATGCTTGGAGCCCATAGGGTTTAATTAGTGTTTAGTTGTGGTTTACCTGAATTGAATATTAACCTTTAAAACTTTTAACCTTTATTGTTTTACATCCGGCTAAATCCTTTCTAGTTGCTGTGAAGGCACTTAAAGCACCGAGTTTCATATTGGAATCCTTTGCACAAAATGTCTCTCATTAATAAACAGAGCAGTCACTATTCACACTTACTGATGTGTCAAATGTGCAATATTAGGGGCTGTACTGGTACTGGGATGGAATTGATATTTTAATGAATTGCTGAAGATTTGGAGCAGAATCATATATCCCTTTTAGGCAGCACTTTATCTCTCTCGCAGACGTATGTGGCCTGGACGAGTAGGTTGAGATCGGAGGAAGATTTTGGCCACGATCTGAGTTTACTTCTTCCCTTTCAGATGCTGACCTACCTGTTGTGTGGATCCAACACTTTCAATTTGTTCTGATGTCATTATTTCAGATTCTTAGTTTACTGAGAATTTTATTAACAATCATGAGTTCAGTATTATTAAAAGCGCTGATAAAATTGTTAGTATAATTAGTATCACTGCCTATTCTAGCTCACCAACTAAAGTTCCTCAAACTTTGAGCAAGGTCCCTTGCATCAAGAATTGTGATTGGATTTCTGCCTATTTGTAATTTGTATTTCTCACCCAGGGGGTGAGAATGGTTATCTTCCCTGTGGCCTGTGCTGAGTACCAGCTCTCCGTTAGGGGCAGGGAATTTCTATTAACCTCTGTATTAAACGTCCAGTAAGGCACCGGGTTGGGATGTACTGGGCTCTGTGTATATTGTGCTGTAAATAAAACCTTTGGGTGCGATTCCCTGGCCGCGTTGAGCTCGAGCGAGTACACAACGGGATCGGAGAATCTTGGCAGAGCCTCAGCAGGATTCTCGGCAGCCTCCAGCGGGACATTGGAGTCGGAAGTCCACCCAAAAGGGCCGAGACCAAACTGTGCTCCCGGAAGTAGGTCTTAAACCTACTTAAGACCTACTTACCCGAGATCCACCGGCCTCCATTGATTTACCGGCCTCCCCCAGAGAGGCTGCAGCCGGGCGCCAATCAGTACTGGTCCACAAGAACGTGGACCAGTCACAACGGCACCCAGGGGGTCTCCTGGGCCATCGGAGACCCCTGGGTGGTCAGGGTCAGTGCAAGGAAACACCCTGGCCCTCCCCCTTGAATGTGGGCACTGTGGCATTACCCAGCTGGCTAGAGCACTGCCAGGGTGCCGCTGCCAAGGGCCAAGGGGAGCCATGCCCATGAAAGAAGGGTGGAGGGGGGTTGAAGGGTGGAGGTGTGCAGGGCAGGTATGTAGGGGCTGCAGGAGGTTGGGGGGGATGACAGGTATGGGTCCTATAAGGGAGAGGGTGCTGTAAGGGGACTGTGGAGGGGCCTGAAGAGGGTCAGCCACAGGGCAGCCAGTGCTGCCTGGGACGAGGGCACGGCAACCGTGAGCTCCAGGGGTGTGGCCAGGAGGACTGACCTGCAGTGCCGAAAATAGGTCAACGACGTACACCGGGCAGCAAGGGTGAGTAGACACCAATGCCCCCAACCCCCTCCAAGGGAGCATCCACCCCCATCGCACCCTCAACCCCCTCCTCCTTCAACCTCCCAACCCTCCCTCCACTCCCTCCTCCCACACTTTGAACCACACGTGTGAGAGGGCCCAGACTGGTGGTGGGAGCCAGACTTAAGAATCCTCACCCCTTTTGAGGAGCGGGCCCTGGAGGTGACCTGTGTGGCCGAGAACAGAGCGGTCACCAACGCGGAGGTGGGCGGGCGCCGCAGAGGTGAGGGACCACAAGGCTCCACTGGAGGACCTGTCAAACGTGAGTTCTTATTGCCGAACTGACTGGCCCATCCCTCCCACTGACCACATGTCCATTCTCCCGCAGGTCCTCCAGCCGACGGCACCGGCCCATCCCGGGCGGCCCCTCTCCTGCCTCCCAGGGGAACACGTCGCAGGGGAGCTCCCAGGATGCGCTGATCGGAGCGTCAGAGCTGTCACCCCCACCCTCCCCCAGCGCAGAGACACACACCTCGGTGGGACATGTCAGTGGACAGGCTCCTGGGGCACAGTCTGAGCACCACACAGCTGCTGATGCACATCAGGTGGAGGCAGGAACCCCCCCAGGCGGGACAGCAGTGGGAGAGCTGCTGGTCCCAGGACCCAGCTGGGTCCCAGCCTGATGCTGAGCCTCTGGAACAGGGTTACCCGGAGCTGATAGAGACAGAGGGACATGTCAGCGTCACTCCAGCAGATCCATGGCTGATTGGAGGAGTCCCAGAGGCTACGGGCACAGGAGATGTCGCCGGCAATGAGTGGCAACGAGGCCAACACTGCGAGGGTGGCGACCGCAGTGGAGAGCCTGGTGCACGATGTCGGCACCGTGAGTGAAGGTGTCCAAGACGTCGCGCAGTCGGTGACGGTCACAGCTGAGGGTCTCGGCAGAATGTTCGATTCACTGGGGGATGTCACCCAGTACCAGGCCGACCTTGATGAGGCTCAGGGACATGTCCGGATCTCAGATGGGAATGGCCGAGGCGCTACGGAGCTTGTCCCAGTCGCAGGTGGGCATTGCCGAGGACGTCAACACGGTGGTGCAGACCATGGGGAGCCGCCAGGACTGGCAGAGTGGACGATGCAGGGCAGTCGGGGCTCAAACCAGCTTCCCCACCGTCCCAAGGTGAACCCCACGGCCCTATGGACACTGACCGGGAGGAGGAGGCGCTGATTGCCAGCATAAACTCCATCCATGGAGTAGCGACGGTGCCATCAGCTCCCCCGAGTTCCACCCCTCTGGTCAGGCGGCGTCTCGCAGTCAGCACAAGGGGCCGGGTGGCCACTATTCACCGGCCTCATTTCGCTTGAGTGAGAGCGTAACGATGCCGGGAATCGCACCCTAAATATGGGCTAAACAGGTGAGGAACTCCCCAGGGTCCAAGGGTCCAAAAAAGCGACTAAGTGTCATTGAATAGCAGTGGGGAACTCGCTGGCAGAGCGGCGGGTGGGGAACTCGCTGGCAGAGCGGCGGGTGAGGATCTCGCTGGCAGAGCGGCGGGTGGGGAACTCGCTGGCAGAGCGGCGGGTGGGGATCTCGCTGGCAGAGCGGCGAGTGGGGAACTCGCTGGCACAGCGGCGAGTGGGGAACTCGCTGGCAGAGCGGCGAGTGGGGAACTCGCTGGCAGAGCGGCGGGTGGGGATCTCGCTGGCAGAGCGGCGGGTGGGGATCTCGCTGGCAGGGCGGCGGGTGGGGAACTCGCTGGCAGAGCGGTGGGTGGGGAACTCGCTGGCAGAGCGGCGGGTGGGGAACTCGCTGGCAGGGCGGCGGGTGGGGAACTCGCTGGCAGAGCGGTGGGTGGGGAACTCGCTGGCAGAGCGGCGGGTGGGGAACTCGCTGGCAGAGCGGCGGGTGAGGATCTCGCTGGCAGAGCGGCGGGTGGGGAACTCGCTGGCAGAGCGGCGGGTGGGGAACTCGCTGGCAGAGCGGCGGGTGGGGATCTCGCTGGCAGAGCGGCGGGTGGGGAACACGCTGGCAGAGCGGCGGGTGGGGAACTCGCTGGCAGAGCGACGGGTGGGGATCTCGCTGGCAGAGCGGCGGGTGGGGAACTCGCTGGCAGAGCGGTGGGTGGGGAACTCGCTGGCAGAGCGGCGGGTGGGGAACTCGCTGGCAGAGCGGCGGGTGGGGAACTCGCTGGCAGAGCGGCGGGTGGGGAACTCGCTGGCAGAGCGGCGGGTGGGGAACACGCTGGCAGAGCGGCGGGTGGGGAATTCGCTGGCAGAGCGGCGGGTGGGGAACTCGCTGGCAGAGCGGCGGGTGGGGAACTCGCTGGCAGAGCGGCGGGTGGGGAACTCGCTGGCAGAGCGGCGGGTGGGGAACTCGCTGGCAGAGCGGCGGGTGGGGAACTCGCTGGCAGAGCGGCGGGTGGGGAACTCGCTGGCAGAGCGGCAGGTGGGGATCTCGCTGGCAGAGCGGCGAGTGGGGAATTCGCTGGCAGAGCGGCGGGTGGGGAACTCGCTGGCAGAGCGGCGGGTGGGGAACTCGCTGGCAGAGCGGCAGGTGGGGAACTCGCTGGCAGAGCGGCGGGTGGGGAACACACTGGCAGAGCGGCGAGTGGGGAACACGCTGGCAGAGCGGCGGGTGGGGATCTCGCTGGCAGAGCGGCGGGTGGGGATCTCGCTGGCAGAGCGGCGGGTGGGGAACACGCTGGCAGAGCGGCGGGTGGGGATCTCGCTGGCAGAGCGGCGGGTGGGGAACTCGCTGGCAGAGCGGCGGGTGGGGAACTCGCTGGCAGAGCGGCGGGTGGGGAACTCGCTGGCAGAGCGGCGGGTGGGGAACACACTGGCAGAGCGGCGGGTGGGGAACTCGCTGGCAGAGCAGCGGGTGGGGAACTCGCTGGCAGAGCGGCGGGTGGGGAACACACTGGCAGAGCGGCGGGTGGGGAACTCGCTGGCAGAGCGGCGGGTGGGGATCTCGCTGGCAGAGCGGCGGGTGGGGAACTCGCTGGCAGAGCGGCGGGTGGGGAACTCGCTGGCAGAGCGGCGGGTGGGGAACTCGCTGGCAGAGCAGCGGGTGGGGATCTCGCTGGCAGAGCGGCGGGTGGGGAACTCGCTGGCAGAGCAGCGGGTGGGGATCTCGCTGGCAGAGCGGCGGGTGGGGAACTCGCTGGCAGAGCGGCGGGTGGGGATCTCGCTGGCAGAGCGGCGGGTGAGGAACACACTGGCAGAGCGGCGGGTGAGGAACACACTGGCAGAGCGGCGGGTGGGGAACACACTGGCAGAGCGGCGGGTGGGGATCTCGCTGGCAGAGCGGCGGGTGGGGAACTCGCTGGCAGAGCGGCGGGTGGGGAACTCGCTGGCAGAGCGGCGGGTGGGGAACTCGCTGGCAGAGCGGCGGGTGGGGATCTCGCTGGCAGAGCGGCGGGTGGGGAACTCGCTGGCAGAGCGGCGGGTGGGGAACTCGCTGGCAGAGCGGCGGGTGGGGAACACGCTGGCAGAGCGGCGGGTGGGGAACTCGCTGGCAGAGCGGCGGGTGGGGAACTCGCTGGCAGAGCGGCGGGTGGGGAACACACTGGCAGAGCGGCGGGTGGGGAACTCGCTGGCAGAGCGGCGGGTGAGGAACTCGCTGGCAGAGCGGCGGGTGGGGAACTCGCTGGCAGAGCGGCGTGTGGGGAATTCGCTGGCAGAGCGGCGGGTGGGGAACTCGCTGGCAGAGCGGCGGGTGGGGAACTCGCTGGCAGAGCGGCGAGTGGGGAACTCGCTGGCAGAGCGGCGGGTGGGGATCCCGCTGGCAGAGCGGCGGGTGGGGAACTCGCTGGCAGAGCGGCAGGTGGGGATCTCGCTGGCAGAGCGGCGAGTGGGGAACTCGCTGGCAGAGCGGCGGGTGGGGAACACGCTGGCAGAGCGGCGGGTGGGGAACTCGCTGGCAGAGCGGCGGGTGGGGAACACGCTGGCAGAGCGGCGGGTGGGGATCTCGCTGGCAGAGCGGCGGGTGGGGAACTCGCTGGCAGAGCGGCGGGTGGGGAACACGCTGGCAGAGCGGCGGGTGGGGAACTCGCTGGCAGAGCGGCGGGTGGGGAACTCGCTGGCAGAGCGGCGGGTGGGGAACTCGCTGGCAGAGCAGCGGCTGGGGAACTCACTGGCAGAGCGGCGAGTGGGGATCTCGCTGGCAGAGCGGCGGGTGGGGAACTCGCTGGCAGAGCGGCAGGTGGGGAACTCGCTGGCAGAGCGGCGGGTGGGGAACACACTGGCAGAGCGGCGGGTGGGGAACGCGCTGGCAGAGCGGCGGGTGGGGAACTCGCTGGCAGAGTGGCGGGTGGGGAACTCGCTGGCTGAGCGGCGGGTGGGGAACTCGCTGGCAGAGCGGCGGGTGGGGAACTCGCTGGCAGAGCGGCGGGTGGGGAACTCGCTGGCAGAGCGGCGGGTGGGGAACACGCTGGCAGAGCGGCGGGTGGGGAACTCGCTGGCAGAGCGGCGGGTGAGGAACTCGCTGGCAGAGCGCCGGGTGGGGAACTCGCTGGCAGAGCGGCGGGTGGGGAACTCGCTGGCAGAGCGGCGGGTGGGGAACTCGCTGGCAGAGCGGCGGGTGAGGAACTCGCTGGCAGAGCGGCGGGTGGGGAACTCGCTGGCAGAGCGGCGGGTGGGGAACTCGCTGGCAGAGCGGCGGGTGGGGAACACGCTGGCAGAGCGGCGGGTGGGGAACTCGCTGGCAGAGCGGCGGGTGGGGAACTCGCTGGCAGAGCGGCGGGTGGGGAACACGCTGGCAGAGCGGCGGGTGGGGAACTCGCTGGCAGAGCGGCGGGTGAGGAACTCGCTGGCAGAGCGCCGGGTGGGGAACTCGCTGGCAGAGCGGCGGGTGGGGAACACGCTGGCAGAGCGGCGGGTGGGGATCTCGCTGGCAGAGCGGCGGGTGGGGAACACACTGGCAGAGCGGCGGGTGGGGAACACGCTGGCAGAGCGGCGGGTGGGGATCTCGCTGGCAGAGCGGCGGGTGGGGAACTCGCTGGCAGAGCGGCGGGTGGGGAACTCGCTGGCAGAGCGGCGGGTGGGGACTCGCTGGCAGAGCGGCGGGTGAGGATCTCGCTGGCAGAGCGGCGGGTGGGGAACACGCTGGCAGAGCGGCGGGTGAGGATCTCGCTGGCAGAGCGGCGGGTGGGGAACTCGCTCGCAGAGCGGCGGGTGAGGATCTCGCTGGCAGAGCGGCAGGTGGGGAACTCGCTCGCAGAGCGGCGGGTGAGGATCTCGCTGGCAGAGCGGCGGGTGAGGAACTCGCTGGCAGAGCGGCGGGTGGGGAACTCGCTGGCAGAGCGGCGGGTGGGGAACACACTGGCAGAGCGGCGGGTGAGGAACACACTGGCAGAGCGGCGGGTGGGGAACACACTGGCAGAGTGGCGGGTGAGGATCTCGCTGGCAGAGCGGCGAGTGGGGAACTCGCTCGCAGAGCGGCGGGTGGGGAACTCGCTGGCAGAGCGGCGGGTGAGGATCTCGCTGGCAGAGCGGCGGGTGGGGAACACACTGGCAGAGCGGCGGGTGGGGAACTCGCTGGCAGAGCGGCGGGTGGGGAACACACTGGCAGAGCGGCGGGTGAGGAACTCGCTGGCAGAGCGGTGGGTGGGGATCTCGCTGGCAGAGCGGCGGGTGAGGAACTCGCTGGCAGAGCGGTGGGTGGGGAACTCGCTGGCAGAGCGGCGGGTGGGGAACTCGCTGGCAGAGCGGCGGGTGAGGATCTCGCTGGCAGAGCGGCGGGTGGGGAACTCGCTGGCAGAGCGGCGGGTGGGGATCTCGCTGGCAGAGCGGCGGGTGAGGAACTCGCTGGCAGAGCGGTGGGTGGGGAACTCCCTGGCAGAGCGGCGGGTGGGGAACTCGCTGGCAGAGCGGCGGGTGGGGAACTCGCTGGCAGAGCGGCGGGTGGGGAACTCGCTGGCAGAGCGGCGGGTGGGGAACTCGCTGGCAGAGCGGCAGGTGGGGATCTCGCTGGCAGAGCGGCGAGTGGGGAACTCGCTGGCAGAGCGGCGGGTGGGGAACGCGCTGGCAGAGCGGCGGGTGGGGAACTCGCTGGCAGAGCGGCGGGTGGGGAACTCGCTGGCAGAGCGGCGGGTGGGGAACACGCTGGCAGAGCGGCGGGTGGGGAACTCGCTGGCAGAGCGGCAGGTGGGGATCTCGCTGGCAGAGCGGCGGGTGGGGAACTCGCTGGCAGAGCGGCGGGTGGGGAACTCGCTGGCAGAGCGGCGGGTGGGGAACACGCTGGCAGAGCGGCGGGTGGGGAACTCGCTGGCAGAGCGGCGGGTGGGGAACACGCTGGCAGAGCGGCGGGTGGGGATCTCGCTGGCAGAGCGGCGGGTGGGGAACACACTGGCAGAGCGGCGGGTGGGGAACACGCTGGCAGAGCGGCGGGTGGGGATCTCGCTGGCAGAGCGGCGGGTGGGGAACTCGCTGGCAGAGCGGCGGGTGGGGAACTCGCTGGCAGAGCGGCGGGTGGGGACTCGCTGGCAGAGCGGCGGGTGAGGATCTCGCTGGCAGAGCGGCGGGTGGGGAACACGCTGGCAGAGCGGCGGGTGAGGATCTCGCTGGCAGAGCGGCGGGTGGGGAACTCGCTCGCAGAGCGGCGGGTGAGGATCTCGCTGGCAGAGCGGCAGGTGGGGAACTCGCTCGCAGAGCGGCGGGTGAGGATCTCGCTGGCAGAGCGGCGGGTGAGGAACTCGCTGGCAGAGCGGCGGGTGGGGAACTCGCTGGCAGAGCGGCGGGTGGGGAACACACTGGCAGAGCGGCGGGTGAGGAACACACTGGCAGAGCGGCGGGTGGGGAACACACTGGCAGAGTGGCGGGTGAGGATCTCGCTGGCAGAGCGGCGAGTGGGGAACTCGCTCGCAGAGCGGCGGGTGGGGAACTCGCTGGCAGAGCGGCGGGTGAGGATCTCGCTGGCAGAGCGGCGGGTGGGGAACACACTGGCAGAGCGGCGGGTGGGGAACTCGCTGGCAGAGCGGCGGGTGGGGAACACACTGGCAGAGCGGCGGGTGAGGAACTCGCTGGCAGAGCGGTGGGTGGGGATCTCGCTGGCAGAGCGGCGGGTGAGGAACTCGCTGGCAGAGCGGTGGGTGGGGAACTCGCTGGCAGAGCGGCGGGTGGGGAACTCGCTGGCAGAGCGGCGGGTGAGGATCTCGCTGGCAGAGCGGCGGGTGGGGAACTCGCTGGCAGAGCGGCGGGTGGGGATCTCGCTGGCAGAGCGGCGGGTGAGGAACTCGCTGGCAGAGCGGTGGGTGGGGAACTCCCTGGCAGAGCGGCGGGTGGGGAACTCGCTGGCAGAGCGGCGGGTGGGGAACTCGCTGGCAGAGCGGCGGGTGGGGAACTCGCTGGCAGAGCGGCGGGTGGGGAACTCGCTGGCAGAGCGGCAGGTGGGGATCTCGCTGGCAGAGCGGCGAGTGGGGAACTCGCTGGCAGAGCGGCGGGTGGGGAACGCGCTGGCAGAGCGGCGGGTGGGGAACTCGCTGGCAGAGCGGCGGGTGGGGAACTCGCTGGCAGAGCGGCGGGTGGGGAACACGCTGGCAGAGCGGCGGGTGGGGAACTCGCTGGCAGAGCGGCAGGTGGGGATCTCGCTGGCAGAGCGGCGGGTGGGGAACTCGCTGGCAGAGCGGCGGGTGGGGAACTCGCTGGCAGAGCGGCGGGTGGGGAACACGCTGGCAGAGCGGCGGGTGGGGAACTCGCTGGCAGAGCGGCGGGTGAGGAACTCGCTGGCAGAGCGCCGGGTGGGGAACTCGCTGGCAGAGCGGCGGGTGGGGAACACGCTGGCAGAGCGGCGGGTGGGGATCTCGCTGGCAGAGCGGCGGGTGGGGAACACACTGGCAGAGCGGCGGGTGGGGATCTCGCTGGCAGAGCGGCGGGTGGGGAACACGCTGGCAGAGCGGCGGGTGGGGAACACACTGGCAGAGCGGAGGGTGGGGAACACGCTGGCAGAGCGGCGGGTGGAGAACTCGCTGGCAGAGCGGCGGGTGGGGAACACGCTGGCAGAGCGGCGGGTGGGGATCTCGCTGGCAGAGCGGCGGGTGGGGATCTCGCTGGCAGAGCGGCGGGTGGGGAACACGCTGGCAGAGCGGCGGGTGGGGATCTCGCTGGCAGAGCGGCGGGTGGGGAACTCGCTGGCAGAGCGGCGGGTGGGGAACTCGCTGGCAGAGCGGCGGGTGGGGAACTCGCTGGCAGAGCGGCGGGTGGGGAACACACTGGCAGAGCGGCGGGTGGGGAACTCGCTGGCAGAGCAGCGGGTGGGGAACTCGCTGGCAGAGCGGCGGGTGGGGAACACACTGGCAGAGCGGCGGGTGGGGAACTCGCTGGCAGAGCGGCGGGTGGGGATCTCGCTGGCAGAGCGGCGGGTGGGGAACTCGCTGGCAGAGCGGCGGGTGGGGAACTCGCTGGCAGAGCGGCGGGTGGGGAACTCGCTGGCAGAGCAGCGGGTGGGGATCTCGCTGGCAGAGCGGCGGGTGGGGAACTCGCTGGCAGAGCGGCGGGTGGGGAACACGCTGGCAGAGCGGCGGGTGGGGATCTCGCTGGCAGAGCGGCGGGTGGGGATCTCGCTGGCAGAGCGGCGGGTGGGGAACACGCTGGCAGAGCGGCGGGTGGGGATCTCGCTGGCAGAGCGGCGGGTGGGGAACTCGCTGGCAGAGCGGCGGGTGAGGAACTCGCTGGCAGAGCGGCGGGTGGGGAACACACTGGCAGAGCGGCGGGTGGGGAACTCGCTGGCAGAGCAGCGGGTGGGGAACTCGCTGGCAGAGCGGCGGGTGGGGAACACACTGGCAGAGCGGCGGGTGGGGAACTCGCTGGCAGAGCGGCGGGTGGGGATCTCGCTGGCAGAGCGGCGGGTGGGGAACTCGCTGGCAGAGCGGCGGGTGGGGAACTCGCTGGCAGAGCGGCGGGTGGGGAACTCGCTGGCAGAGCAGCGGGTGGGGATCTCGCTGGCAGAGCGGCGGGTGGGGAACTCGCTGGCAGAGCAGCGGGTGGGGATCTCGCTGGCAGAGCGGCGGGTGGGGAACTCGCTGGCAGAGCGGCGGGTGGGGATCTCGCTGGCAGAGCGGCGGGTGAGGAACACACTGGCAGAGCGGCGGGTGAGGAACACACTGGCAGAGCGGCGGGTGGGGAACACACTGGCAGAGCGGCGGGTGGGGATCTCGCTGGCAGAGCGGCGGGTGGGGAACTCGCTGGCAGAGCGGCGGGTGGGGATCTCGCTGGCAGAGCGGCGGGTGGGGTACTCGCTGGCAGAGCGGCGGGTGGGGAACTCGCTGGCAGAGCGGCGGGTGGGGATCTCGCTGGCAGAGCGGCGGGTGGGGAACTCGCTGGCAGAGCGGCGGGTGGGGAACTCGCTGGCAGAGCGGCGGGTGGGGAACACGCTGGCAGAGCGGCGGGTGGGGAACTCGCTGGCAGAGCGGCGGGTGGGGAACTCGCTGGCAGAGCGGCGGGTGGGGAACACACTGGCAGAGCGGCGGGTGGGGAACTCGCTGGCAGAGCGGCGGGTGAGGAACTCGCTGGCAGAGCGGCGGGTGGGGAACTCGCTGGCAGAGCGGCGTGTGGGGAATTCGCTGGCAGAGCGGCGGGTGGGGAACTCGCTGGCAGAGCGGCGGGTGGGGAACTCGCTGGCAGAGCGGCGGGTGGGGAACTCGCTGGCAGAGCGGCAGGTGGGGATCTCGCTGGCAGAGCGGCGAGTGGGGAACTCGCTGGCAGAGCGGCGGGTGGGGAACACGCTGGCAGAGCGGCGGGTGGGGAACTCGCTGGCAGAGCGGCGGGTGGGGAACACGCTGGCAGAGCGGCGGGTGGGGATCTCGCTGGCAGAGCGGCGGGTGGGGAACTCGCTGGCAGAGCGGCGGGTGGGGAACACGCTGGCAGAGCGGCGGGTGGGGAACTCGCTGGCAGAGCGGCGGGTGGGGAACTCGCTGGCAGAGCGGCGGGTGGGGAACTCGCTGGCAGAGCAGCGGCTGGGGAACTCACTGGCAGAGCGGCGAGTGGGGATCTCGCTGGCAGAGCGGCGGGTGGGGAACTCGCTGGCAGAGCGGCAGGTGGGGAACTCGCTGGCAGAGCGGCGGGTGGGGAACACACTGGCAGAGCGGCGGGTGGGGAACGCGCTGGCAGAGCGGCGGGTGGGGAACTCGCTGGCAGAGTGGCGGGTGGGGAACTCGCTGGCTGAGCGGCGGGTGGGGATCTCGCTGGCAGAGCGGCGGGTGGGGATCTCGCTGGCAGAGCGGTGGGTGGGGAACTCGCTGGCAGAGCGGTGGGTGGGGAACTCGCTGGCAGAGTGGCGGGTGGGGAACTCGCTGGCAGAGCGGCGGGTGGGGAACTCGCTGGCAGAGCGGCGGGTGGGGAACTCGCTGGCAGAGCGGCGGGTGGGGAACTCGCTGGCAGAGCGGCGGGTGGGGAACACGCTGGCAGAGCGGCGGGTGGGGAACTCGCTGGCAGAGCGGCGGGTGGGGAACTCGCTGGCAGAGCGGCGGGTGGGGAACACGCTGGCAGAGCGGCGGGTGGGGAACTCGCTGGCAGAGCGGCGGGTGGGGAACTCGCTGGCAGAGCGGCGGGTGGGGAACACGCTGGCAGAGCGGCGGGTGGGGAACTCGCTGGCAGAGCGGCGGGTGAGGAACTCGCTGGCAGAGCGCCGGGTGGGGAACTCGCTGGCAGAGCGGCGGGTGGGGAACACGCTGGCAGAGCGCCGGGTGGGGAACTCGCTGGCAGAGCGGCGGGTGGGGAACACGCTGGCAGAGCGGCGGGTGGGGATCTCGCTGGCAGAGCGGCGGGTGGGGAACACACTGGCAGAGCGGCGGGTGGGGAACACGCTGGCAGAGCGGCGGGTGGGGATCTCGCTGGCAGAGCGGCGGGTGGGGAACTCGCTGGCAGAGCGGCGGGTGGGGAACTCGCTGGCAGAGCGGCGGGTGGGGACTCGCTGGCAGAGCGGCGGGTGAGGATCTCGCTGGCAGAGCGGCGGGTGGGGAACACGCTGGCAGAGCGGCGGGTGAGGATCTCGCTGGCAGAGCGGCGGGTGGGGAACTCGCTCGCAGAGCGGCGGGTGAGGATCTCGCTGGCAGAGCGGCGGGTGGGGAACTCGCTGGCAGAGCGGCGGGTGGGGAACACACTGGCAGAGCGGCGGGTGAGGAACACACTGGCAGAGCGGCGGGTGGGGAACACACTGGCAGAGTGGCGGGTGAGGATCTCGCTGGCAGAGCGGCGAGTGGGGAACTCGCTCGCAGAGCGGCGGGTGGGGAACTCGCTGGCAGAGCGGCGGGTGAGGATCTCGCTGGCAGAGCGGCGGGTGGGGAACACACTGGCAGAGCGGCGGGTGGGGAACTCGCTGGCAGAGCGGCGGGTGGGGAACACACTGGCAGAGCGGCGGGTGAGGAACTCGCTGGCAG
This sequence comes from Scyliorhinus torazame, assembly GCF_047496885.1. NCBI lineage: Eukaryota > Metazoa > Chordata > Chondrichthyes > Carcharhiniformes > Scyliorhinidae > Scyliorhinus > Scyliorhinus torazame. The sequence goes on from NC_092727.1 coordinate 131,503,441, forward strand.
AGCGGTGGGTGGGGATCTCGCTGGCAGAGCGGCGGGTGGGGAACTCGCTGGCAGAGCGGTGGGTGGGGATCTCGCTGGCAGAGCGGCGGGTGGGGATCTCGCTGGCAGAGCGGCGGGTGGGGAACTCGCTGGCAGAGCGGCGGGTGGGCAACTCGCTGGCAGAGCGGCGGGTGGGGATCTCGCTGGCAGAGCGGCGGGTGGGGAACTCGCTGGCAGAGCGGCGGGTGGGCAACTCGCTGGCAGAGCGGCGGGTGGGGAACTCGCTGGCAGAGCGGCGTGTGGGGAACTCGCTGGCAGAGCGGCGGGTGAGGAATTCGCTGGCAGAGCGGCAAGTGGGGAACTCGCTGGCAGAGCGGCGGGTGGGGATCTCGCTGGCAGAGCGGCGGGTGAGGAACTCGCTGGCAGAGCGGTGGGTGGGGAACTCCCTGGCAGAGCGGCGGGTGGGGAACTCGCTGGCAGAGCGGCGGGTGGGGAACTCGCTGGCAGAGCGGCGGGTGGGGAACTCGCTGGCAGAGCGGCGGGTGGGGAACTCGCTGGCAGAGCGGCAGGTGGGGATCTCGCTGGCAGAGCGGCGAGTGGGGAACTCGCTGGCAGAGCGGCGGGTGGGGAACGCGCTGGCAGAGCGGCGGGTGGGGAACTCGCTGGCAGAGCGGCGGGTGGGGAACTCGCTGGCAGAGCGGCGGGTGGGGAACACGCTGGCAGAGCGGCGGGTGGGGAACTCGCTGGCAGAGCGGCAGGTGGGGATCTCGCTGGCAGAGCGGCGGGTGGGGAACTCGCTGGCAGAGCGGCGGGTGGGGAACTCGCTGGCAGAGCGGCGGGTGGGGAACACGCTGGCAGAGCGGCGGGTGGGGAACTCGCTGGCAGAGCGGCGGGTGAGGAACTCGCTGGCAGAGCGCCGGGTGGGGAACTCGCTGGCAGAGCGGCGGGTGGGGAACACGCTGGCAGAGCGGCGGGTGGGGATCTCGCTGGCAGAGCGGCGGGTGGGGAACACACTGGCAGAGCGGCGGGTGGGGATCTCGCTGGCAGAGCGGCGGGTGGGGAACACGCTGGCAGAGCGGCGGGTGGGGAACACACTGGCAGAGCGGAGGGTGGGGAACACGCTGGCAGAGCGGCGGGTGGAGAACTCGCTGGCAGAGCGGCGGGTGGGGAACTCGCTGGCAGAGCGGCGGGTGGGGAACTCGCTGGCAGAGCGGCGGGTGGGGACTCGCTGGCAGAGCGGCGGGTGAGGATCTCGCTGGCAGAGCGGCGGGTGGGGAACACGCTGGCAGAGCGGCGGGTGGGGACTCGCTGGCAGAGCGGCGGGTGAGGATCTCGCTGGCAGAGCGGCGGGTGGGGAACACGCTGGCAGAGCGGCGGGTGGGGAACACACTGGCAGAGTGGCGGGTGGGGAACTCGCTCGCAGAGCGGCGGGTGGGGAACACGCTGGCAGAGCGGCGGGTGGGGAACACACTGGCAGAGTGGCGGGTGGGGAACTCGCTGGCAGAGCGGCGGGTGAGGATCTCGCTGGCAGAGCGGCGGGTGAGGAACTCGCTGGCAGAGCGGCGGGTGAGGAACTCGCTGGCAGAGCGGCGGGTGGGGAACTCGCTGGCAGAGCGGCGGGTGGGGAACTCGCTGGCAGAGCGGCGGGTGGGGAACACGCTGGCAGAGCGGCGGGTGGGGAACACACTGGCAGAGTGGCGGGTGGGGAACTCGCTGGCAGAGCGGCGGGTGAGGATCTCGCTGGCAGAGCGGCGGGTGAGGAACTCGCTGGCAGAGCGGCGGGTGAGGAACTCGCTGGCAGAGCGGCGGGTGGGGAACTCGCTGGCAGAGCGGCGGGTGGGGAACTCGCTGGCAGAGCGGCGGGTGGGGAACACGCTGGCAGAGCGGCGGGTGGGGAACACACTGGCAGAGCGGCGGGTGAGGAACTCGCTGGCAGAGCGGTGGGTGGGGAACTCCCTGGCAGAGCGGCGGGTGGGGAACTCGCTGGCAGAGCGGCGGGTGGGGAACTCGCTGGCAGAGCGGCGGGTGGGGACTCGCTGGCAGAGCGGCGGGTGGGGAACTCGCTGGCAGAGCGGCGGGTGGGGAACTCGCTGGCAGAGCGGCGGGTGGGGAACTCGCTGGCAGAGCGGCGGGTGGGGAACACACTGGCAGAGCGGCGGGTGGGGAACTCGCTGGCAGAGCGGCGGGTGGGGAACTCGCTGGCAGAGCGGCGGGTGGGGAACTCGCTGGCAGAGCGACGGGTGGGGAACACGCTGGCAGAGCGGCGGGTGGGGAACTCGCTGGCAGAGCGGCGGGTGGGGAACTCGCTGGCAGAGCGGCGGGTGGGGAACTCGCTGGCAGAGCGGCGGGTGGGGAACTCGCTGGCAGAGCGGCGGGTGAGGAACTCGCTGGCAGAGCGGCAGGTGGGGAACACACTGGCAGAGCGGCGAGTGGGGAACTCGCTGGCAGAGCGGCGGGTGGGGAACTCGCTGGCAGAGCGGCGGGTGGGGAACACGCTGGCAGAGCGGCGGGTGGGGAACTCGCTGGCAGAGCGGCGGGTGGGGAACTCGCTGGCAGAGCGGCGGGTGGAGAACTCGCTGGCAGAGCGGCAGGTGGGGAACTCGCTGGCACAGCGGCGGGTGGGGAACACGCTGGCAGAGCGGCGGGTGGGGAACTCGCTGGCAGAGCGGCGAGTGAGGAACTCGCTGGCAGAGCGGCGAGTGGGGAACTCGCTGGCAGAGCGGCGGGTGGGGAACTCGCTGGCAGAGCGGCGGGTGGGGAACACGCTGGCAGAGCGGCGGGTGAGGAACTCGCTGGCAGAGCGGCGGGTGAGGAACTCGCTGGCAGAGCGGCGAGTGGGGAACTCGCTGGCAGAGCGGCGGGTGGGGAACTCCCTGGCAGAGCGGCGGGTGGGGAACTCGCTGGCAGAGCGGCGGGTGGGGAACTCGCTGGCAGAGCGGCGGGTGGGGAACACACTGGCAGAGCGGCGGGTGGGGAACTCGCTGGCAGAGCGGCGAGTGAGGAACTCGCTGGCAGAGCGGCGAGTGGGGAACTCGCTGGCAGAGCGGCGGGTGGGGAACTCGCTGGCAGAGCGGCGGGTGGGGAATTCGCTGGCAGAGCGGCGGGTGGGGAACACGCTGGCAGAGCGGCGGGTGGGGAACTCGCTGGCAGAGCGGCGGGTGGGGATCTCGCTGGCAGAGCGGCGGGTGGGGATCTCGCTGGCAGAGCGGCGGGTGGGGAACTCGCTGGCAGAGCGGCGAGTGAGGAACTCGCTGGCAGAGCGGCGAGTGGGGAACTCGCTGGCAGAGCGGCGGGTGGGGAACTCGCTGGCAGAGCGGCGGGTGGGGAATTCGCTGGCAGAGCGGCGGGTGGGGATCTCGCTGGCAGAGCGGCGGGTGGGGAACACGCTGGCAGAGCGGCGGGTGGGGAACACGCTGGCAGAGCGGCGGGTGGGGAACTCGCTGGCAGAGCGGCGGGTGGGGAATTCGCTGGCAGAGCGGCGGGTGGGGATCTCGCTGGCAGAGCGGCGGGTGGGGAACACGCTGGCAGAGCGGCGGGTGGGGAACACGCTGGCAGAGCGGTGGGTGGGGAACTCGCTGGCAGAGCGGCGGGTGGGGAACTCGCTGGCAGAGCGGCAGGTGGGGAACTCGCTGGCAGAGCGGCGGGTGGGGAACTCGCTGGCAGAGCGGCGGGTGGGGAACACGCTGGCAGAGCGGCGGGTGGGGAACACACTGGCAGAGCGGCGGGTGAGGAACTCGCTGGCACAGCGGCGGGTGGGGAACACGCTGGCAGAGCGGCGGGTGAGGAACTCGCTGGCAGAGCGCCGGATGGGGAACTCGCTGGCAGAGCGACGGGTGGGGAACACACTGGCAGAGCGGCGGGTGAGGAACTCGCTGGCAGAGCGCCGGATGGGGAACTCGCTGGCAGAGCGACGGGTGGGGAACACACTGGCAGAGCGGCGGGTGGGGAACACACTGGCAGAGCGGCGGGTGGGGATCTCGCTGGCAGAGCGGCAGGTGGGGAACTCGCTGGCAGAGCGGCGGGTGGGGATCTCGCTGGCAGAGCGGCGGGTGGGCAACTCGCTGGCAGAGCGGCGGGTGGGGAACTCGCTGGCAGAGCGGCGGGTGAGGAACTCGCTGGCAGAGCGGCGGGTGGGGTTCTCGCTGGCAGAGCGGCGGGTGGGGATCTCGCTGGCAGAGCGGCGGGTGGGGAACTCGCTGGCAGAGCGGCGGGTGGGGAACTCGCTGGCAGAGCGGCGGGTGGGGAACTTGCTGGCAGAGCGGCGGGTGGGGAACTCGCTGGCAGAGCGGCGGGTGGGGAACTCGCTGGCAGAGCGGCGGGTGGGGAACTCGCTGGCAGAGCGGCGGGTGGGGAACTCGCTGGCAGAGCGGCGGGTGGGGATCTCGCTTGCAGAGCGGCGGGTGGGGAACTCGCTGGCAGAGCGGCGGGTGGGGATCTCGCTGGCAGAGCGGCGGGTGGGGAACACGCTGGCAGAGCGGTGGGTGGGGAACTCGCTGGCAGAGCGGCGGGTGGGGAACTCGCTGGCAGAGCGGCAGGTGGGGAACTCGCTGGCAGAGCGGCGGGTGGGGAACTCGCTGGCAGAGCGGCGGGTGGGGAACACGCTGGCAGAGCGGCGGGTGGGGAACACACTGGCAGAGCGGCGGGTGAGGAACTCGCTGGCACAGCGGCGGGTGGGGAACACGCTGGCAGAGCGGCGGGTGAGGAACTCGCTGGCAGAGCGCCGGATGGGGAACTCGCTGGCAGAGCGACGGGTGGGGAACACACTGGCAGAGCGGCGGGTGAGGAACTCGCTGGCAGAGCGCCGGATGGGGAACTCGCTGGCAGAGCGACGGGTGGGGAACACACTGGCAGAGCGGCGGGTGGGGAACACACTGGCAGAGCGGCGGGTGGGGATCTCGCTGGCAGAGCGGCAGGTGGGGAACTCGCTGGCAGAGCGGCGGGTGGGGATCTCGCTGGCAGAGCGGCGGGTGGGCAACTCGCTGGCAGAGCGGCGGGTGGGGAACTCGCTGGCAGAGCGGCGGGTGAGGAACTCGCTGGCAGAGCGGCGGGTGGGGTTCTCGCTGGCAGAGCGGCGGGTGGGGATCTCGCTGGCAGAGCGGCGGGTGGGGAACTCGCTGGCAGAGCGGCGGGTGGGGAACTCGCTGGCAGAGCGGCGGGTGGGGAACTTGCTGGCAGAGCGGCGGGTGGGGAACTCGCTGGCAGAGCGGCGGGTGGGGAACTCGCTGGCAGAGCGGCGGGTGGGGAACTCGCTGGCAGAGCGGCGGGTGGGGAACTCGCTGGCAGAGCGGCGGGTGGGGATCTCGCTTGCAGAGCGGCGGGTGGGGAACTCGCTGGCAGAGCGGCGGGTGGGGATCTCGCTGGCAGAGCGACGGGTGGGGATCTCGCTGGCAGAGCGGCGGGTGGGGAACTCGCTGGCAGAGCGGCGGGTGGGGATCTCGCTGGCAGAGCGACGAGTGGGGAACTCGCTGGCAGAGCGGCGGGTGGGGAACTCGCTGGCAGAGCGACGAGTGGGGAACTCGCTGGCAGAGCGGCGGGTGGGGAACTCGCTGGCAGAGCGGCGGGTGGGGAACTCGCTGGCAGAGCGGCGGGTGGGGAACTCGCTGGCAGAGCGGCGGGTGGGGAACTCGCTGGCAGAGCGGCGGGTGGGGAACTCACTGGCAGAGCGGCGGGTGAGGAACTCGCTGGCAGAGCGGCGGGTGGGGAACACGCTGGCAGAGCGGCGTGTGGGGAACACGCTGGCAGAGCGGCGAGTGGGGATCTCGCTGGCAGAGCGGCGGGTGGGGATCTCGCTGGCAGAGCGGCGGGTGGGGAACTCGCTGGCAGAGCGGCGAGTGGGGATCTCGCTGGCAGAGCGGCGGGTGGGGAACTCGCTGGCAGAGCGGCGGGTGGGGAACTCGCTGGCAGAGCGGCGGGTGAGGAACTCGCTGGCAGAGCGGCGGGTGAGGAACTCGCTGGCAGAGCGGCGGGTGGGGAACTCGCTGGCAGAGCGGCGGGTGGGGAACTCGCTGGCAGAGCGGCGGGTGGGGAACTCGCTGGCAGAGCGGCGGGTGGGGATCTCGCTGGCAGAGCGGCGGGTGGGGAACTCGCTGGCAGAGCGGCGGGTGGGGAACTCGCTGGCAGAGCGGCGGGTGAGGAACTCGCTGGCAGAGCGGCGGGTGAGGAACTCGCTGGCAGAGCGGCGGGTGGGGAACTCGCTGGCAGAGCGGCGGGTGAGGAACTCGCTGGCAGAGCGGCGGGTGGGGAACTCGCTGGCAGAGCGGCGGGTGGGGAACTCGCTGGCAGAGCGGCGTGTGGGGAACTCGCTGGCAGAGCGGCGGGTGGGGAACTCGCTGGCAGAGCGGCGGGTGGGGAACTCGCTGGCAGAGCGGCGTGTGGGGAACTCGCTGGCAGAGCGGCGGGTGGGGAACTCGCTGGCAGAGCGGCGGGTGGGGAACTCGCTGGCAGAGCGGCGGGTGAGGAACTCGCTGGCAGAGCGGCGTGTGGGGAACTCGCTGGCAGAGCGGCGGGTGGGGAACTCGCTGGCAGAGCGGCGGGTGGGGAACTCGCTGGCAGAGCGGCGGGTGAGGAACTCGCTGGCAGAGCGGCGGGTGGGGTTCTCGCTGGCAGAGCGGCGGGTGGGGAACACGCTGGCAGAGCGGCGGGTGGGGAACTCGCTGGCAGAGCGGCGGGTGGGGAACACACTGGCAGAGCGGCGGCTGGGGATCTCGCTGGCAGAGCGGCGGCTGGGGATCTCGCTGGCAGAGCGGCGGGTGGGGAACACACTGGCAGAGCGGCGGCTGGGGATCTCGCTGGCAGAGCGGCGGCTGGGGATCTCGCTGGCAGAGCGGCGGGTGGGGAACTCGCTGGCAGAGCGGCGGGTGGAGAACTCGCTGGCAGAGCGGCGGCTGGGGATCTCGCTGGCAGAGCGGCGGGTGGGGAACACACTGGCAGAGCGGCGGGTGGGGAACTCGCTGGCAGAGCGGCGGGTGGGGAACTCGCTGGCAGAGCGGCGGGTGGGGAACTCGCTGGCAGAGCGGCGGGTGGGGATCTCGCTGGCAGAGCGACGAGTGGGGAACTCGCTGGCAGAGCGGCGGGTGGGGAACACGCTGGCAGAGCGCGGGTGGGGAACTCGCTGGCAGAGCGGCGGGTGGGGATCTCGCTGGCAGAGCGGCGGGTGAGGAACTCGCTGGCAGAGCGGCGGGTGGGGAACACGCTGGCAGAGCGGCGGGTGGGGATCTCGCTGGCAGAGCGGCGGGTGAGGAACTCGCTGGCAGAGCGGCGGGTGTGGAACACACTGGCAGAGCGGCGGGTGGGGAACACACTGGCAGAGCGGCGGGTGAGGAACTCGCTGGCAGAGCGGCGGGTGGGGAACTCGCTGGCAGAGCGGCGGGTGGGGAACACACTGGCAGAGCGGCGGGTGAGGAACTCGCTGGCAGAGCGGCGGGTGGGGAACACGCTGGCAGAGCGGCGGGTGGGGATCTCGCTGGCAGAGCGGCGGGTGGGGAACACGCTGGCAGAGCGGCGGGTGGGGATCTCGCTGGCAGAACGGCGGGTGGGGAACTCGCTGGCAGAGCGGCGGGTGGGGATCTCGCTGGCAGAGCGGCGGGTGGGGAACTCGCTGGCAGAGCGGCGGGTGTGGAACACACTGGCAGAGCGGCGGGTGGGGAACTCGCTGGCAGAGCGGCGGGTGGGGATCTCGCTGGCAGAGCGGCGGGTGGGGAACTCGCTGGCAGAGCGGCGGGTGGGGAACTCGCTGGCAGAGCAGCGGGTGGGGAACTCGCTGGCAGAGCGGCGGGTGGGGAACTCGCTGGCAGAGCGGCGGGTGGGGATCTCGCTGGCAGAGCGGCGGGTGGGGAACTCGCTGGCAGAGCGGCGGGTGGGGATCTCGCTGGCAGAGCGGCGGGTGGGGAACTCGCTGGCAGAGCGGCGGGTGGGGAACTCGCTGGCAGAGCGGTGGGTGTGGAACTCGCTGGCAGAGCGGCGGGTGGGGATCTCGCTGGCAGAGCGGCGGGTGGGGAACTCGCTGGCAGAGCGGCGGGTGGGGATCTCGCTGGCAGAGCGGCGGATGGGGAACTCGCTGGCAGAGCGGCGGGTGGGGAACTCGCTGGCAGAGCAGCGGGTGGGGAACTCGCTGGCAGAGCGGCGGGTGGGGAACTCGCTGGCAGAGCGGCGGGTGGGGATCTCGCTGGCAGAGCGGCGGGTGGGGAACTCGCTGGCAGAGCGGCGGGTGGGGAACTCGCTGGCAGAGCGGCAGGTGGGGAACACGCTGGCAGAGCGGCGGGTGGGGAACTCGCTGGCAGAGCGGCGGGTGGGGAACTCGCTGGCAGAGCGGCGGGTGGGGAACTCGCTGGCAGAGCGGCGGGTGGGGAACTCGCTGGCAGAGCGGCGGGTGGGGAACTCGCTGGCAGAGCGGTGGGTGGGGAACTCGCTGGCAGAGCGGCGGGTGAGGATCTCGCTGGCAGAGCGGCGGGTGGGGAACACGCTGGCAGAGCGGCGGGTGGGGAACTCGCTGGCAGAGCGGCGGGTGGGGAACTCGCTGGCAGAGCGGCGGGTGGGGAACTCGCTGGCAGAGCGCCGGGTGGGCATCCCGCTGGCAGAGCGGCGGGTGGGGAACTCGCTGGCAGAGCGGCGGGTGGGGAACTCGCTGGCAGAGCGGCGGGTGGGGAACACGCTGGCAGATTGGCGGGTGGGGAACTCGCTGGCAGAGCGGCGGGTGGGGAACTCGCTGGCAGAGCGGCGGGTGAGGATCTCGCTGGCAGAGCGGCGGGTGGGGAACTCGCTGGCAGAGCGGCGGGTGGGGAACTCGCTGGCAGAGCGGCGGGTGGGGAACTCGCTGGCAGAGCGGCGGGTGAGGATCTCGCTGGCAGAGCGGCGGGTGGGGAACTCGCTGGCAGAGCGGCGGGTGGGGAACTCACTGGCAGAGCGGCGGGTGGGGAACTCGCTGGCAGAGCGGCGGGTGGGGAACTCGCTGGCAGAGCGGCGGGTGGGGAACTCGCTGGCAGAGCGGCGAGTGGGGAACTCGCTGGCAGAGCGGCGGGTGGGGAATACACTGGCAGAGCGGCGTGTGGGGAGCTCGCTGGCAGAGCGGCGGGTGGGGAACACACTGGCAGAGCGGCGGGTGGGGATCTCGCTGGCAGAGCGGCGGGTGAGGAACTCGCTGGCAGAGCGGCGGGTGAGGATCTCGCTGGCAGAGCGGCGGGTGGGGAACACGCTGGCAGAGCAGCGGGTGGGGTACTCGCTGGCAGAGCGGCGGGTGGGGAACTCGCTGGCAGAGCGGCGGGTGGGGAACTCGCTGGCAGAGCGGCGGGTGGGGAACTCGCTGGCAGAGCGGCGGGTGGGGAACTCGCTGGCAGAGCGGCAGGTGGGGAACTCGCTGGCAGAGCGGCGGGTGGGGAACTCGCTGGCAGAGCGGCGGGTGAGGATCTCGCTGGCAGAGCGGCGGGTGGGGAACTCGCTGGCAGAGCGGCGGGTGGGGATCTCGCTGGCAGAGCGGCGGGTGAGGAACTCGCTGGCAGAGCGGCGGGTGAGGATCTCGCTGGCAGAGCGGCGGGTGGGGAACTCGCTGGCAGAGCGGCGGGTGGGGAACACACTGGCAGAGCGGCGGGTGGGGAACACACTGGCAGAGCGGCGGGTGGGGAACTCGCTGGCAGAGCGGCGGGTGGGGAACTCGCTGGCAGAGCGGCGGGTGGGGAACTCGCTGGCAGAGCGGCGGGTGGGGAACTCGCTGGCAGAGCGGCGGGTGGGGAACTCGCTGGTAGAGCGGCGGGTGAGGAACTCGCTGGCAGAGCGGCGGGTGAGGAACTCGCTGGCAGAGCGGCGGGTGGGGAACTCGCTGGCAGAGCGGCGGGTGGGGAACTCGCTGGCAGAGCGGCGGGTGGGGAACACACTGGCAGAGCGGCGGGTGGGGAACACGCTGGCAGAGCGGCGAGTGGGGAACACGCTGGCAGAGCGGCGGGTGGGGAACACGCTGGCAGAGCGGCGGGTAGGGAACTCGCTGGCAGAGCGGCGGGTGGGGAACACGCTGGCAGAGCGGCGGGTGGGGAACTCGCTGGCAGAGCGGCGGGTGGGAAACTCGCTGGCAGAGCGGCGGGTGGGGATCTCGCTGGCAGAGCGGCGGGTGGGGAACTCGCTGGCAGAGCGGCGGGTGGGGAACTCGCTGGCAGAGCGGCGGGTGGGGAACTCGCTGGCAGAGCGGCGGGTGGGGAACTCGCTGGCAGAGCGGCGGGTGGGGAACACACTGGCAGAGCGGCGGGTGGGGAACTCGCTGGCAGAGCGGCGGGTGGGGATCTCGCTGGCAGAGCGGCGGGTGGGGAACTCGCTGGCAGAGCGGCGGGTGGGGAACTCGCTGGCAGAGCGGCGGGTGGGGAACTCGCTGGCAGAGCGGCGGGTGGGGAACTCGCTGGCAGAGCGGCGGGTGAGGAACTCGCTGGCAGAGCGGCGGGTGGGGATCTGGCTGGCAGAGCGGCGGGTGGGGAACTCGCTGGCAGAGCGGCGGGTGAGGAACTCGCTGGCAGAGCGGCGGGTGGGGATCTGGCTGGCAGAGCGGCGGGTGGGGAACTCGCTGGCAGAGCGGCGGGTGAGGAACTCGCTGGCAGAGCGGCGGGTGGGGATCTGGCTGGCAGAGCGGCGGGTGAGGATCTCGCTGGCAGAGCGGCGGGTGGGGAACTCGCTGGCAGAGCGGCGGGTGGGGAACACACTGGCAGAGCGGCGGGTGAGGATCTCGCTGGCAGAGCGGCGGGTGAGGAACTCACTGGCAGAGCGGCGGGTGGGGATCTCGCTGGCAGAGCGGCGGGTGGGGAACTCGCTGGCAGAGCGGCGGGTGGGGAACTCGCTGGCAGAGCGGCGCGTGGGGATCTCGCTGGCAGAGCGGCGGGTGGGGAACTCGCTGGCAGAGCGGTGGGTGGGGAACACACTGGCAGAGCGGCGAGTGGGGAACTCGCTGGCAGAGCGGCGGGTGGGGATCTCGCTGGCAGAGCGGCGGGTGGGGATCTGGCTGGCAGAGCGGCGGGTGAGGATCTCGCTGGCAGAGCGGCGGGTGGGGAACTCGCTGGCAGAGCGGCGGGTGGGGATCTCGCTGGCAGAGCGGCGGGTGGGGAACTCGCTGGCAGAGCGGCGAGTGGGGAACTCGCTGGCAGAGCGGCGGGTGAGGAACACACTGGCAGAGCGGCGAGTGGGGAACACACTGGCAGAGCGGCGAGTTGGGAACTCGCTGGCAGAGCGGCGGGTGGGGATCTCGCTGGCAGAGCGGCGGGTGGGGAACACACTGGCAGAGCGGCGGGTGGGGATCTCGCTGGCAGAGCGTCGGGTGGGGAACTCGCTGGCAGAGCGGCGGGTGGGGAACTCGCTGGCAGGGCGGCGGGTGGGGAACTCGCTGGCAGAGCGGCGGGTGGGGCTCTCGCTGGCAGAGCGGCGGGTGGGGAACTCGCTGGCAGAGCGGCGGGTGGGGAACTCGCTGGCAGAGCGGCGGGTGGGGAACTCGCTGGCAGAGCGGCGGGTGGGGAACACACTGGCAGAGCGGCGGGTGGGGGACTCGCTGGCAGAGCGGCGGGTGGGGAACTCGCTGGCAGAGCGGCGGGTGAGGAACTCGCTGGCAGAGCGGCGGGTGGGGAACTCGCTGGCAGAGCGGCGGGTGGGGAACACACTGGCAGAGCGGCGGGTGGGGAACTCGCTGGCAGAGCGGCGGGTGGGGAACTCGCTGGCAGAGCGGCGGGTGGGGATCTCGCTGGCAAAGCGGCGGGTGGGGAACTCGCTGGCAGAGCGGCGGGTGGGGAACTCGCTGGCAGAGCGGCGGGTGGGGAACTCGCTGGCAGAGCGGCGGGTGGGGAACTCGCTGGCAGAGCGGCGGGTGAGGAACTCGCTGGCAGAGCGGCGGGTGGGGAACTCGCTGGCAGAGCGGCGGGTGGGGATCTCGCTGGCAGAGCGGCGGGTGGGGATCTCGCTGGCAGAGCGGCGGGTGGGGAACTCGCTGGCAGAGCGGCGGGTGGGGAACTCGCTGGCAGAGCGGCGGGTGGGGATCTCGCTGGCAGAGCGGCGGGTGGGGAACTCGCTGGCAGAGCGGCGGGTGGGGAACTCGCTGGCAGAGCGGCGGGTGAGGAACTCGCTGGCAGAGCGGCGGGTGGGGATCTCGCTGGCAGAGCGGCGGGTGTGGAACACACTGGCAGAGCAGCGGGTGGGGATCTCACTGGCAGAGCGGCGGGTGGGGAACTCGCTGGCAGAGCGGCGGGTGTGGAACTCGCTGGCAGAGCGGCGGGTGTGGAACACACTGGCAGAGCGGCGGGTGGGGATCTCGCTGGCAGAGCGGCGGGTGTGGAACACACTGGCAGAGCGGCGGGTGGGGATCTCACTGGCAGAGCGGCGGGTGGGGAACACGCTGGCAGAGCGGCGGGTGGGGAACTCGCTGGCAGAGCTGCGGGTGGGGAACTCGCTGGCAGAGCGGCGGGTGGGGAACTCGCTGGCAGAGCGGCGGGTGGGGAACTCGCTGGCAGAGCGGCGGGTGGGGAACTCGCTGGCAGAGCGGCGGGTGGGGATCTCGCTGGCAGAGCGGCGGGTGGGGATCTCGCTGGCAGAGCGGCGGGTGGGGAACTCGCTGGCAGAGCGGCGGGTGGGGATCTCGCTGGCAGAGCGGCGGGTGGGGAACTCGCTGGCAGAGCGGCGGGTGGGGATCTCGCTGGCAGAGCGGCGGGTGTGGAACACACTGGCAGAGCAGCGGGTGGGGATCTCACTGGCAGAGCGGCGGGTGGGGAACTCGCTGGCAGAGCGGCGGGTGTGGAACTCGCTGGCAGAGCGGCGGGTGAGGAACTCGCTGGCAGAGCGGCGGGTGGGGATCTCGCTGGCAGAGCGGCGGGTGTGGAACACACTGGCAGAGCAGCGGGTGGGGATCTCACTGGCAGAGCGGCGGGTGGGGAACTCGCTGGCAGAGCGGCGGGTGTGGAACTCGCTGGCAGAGCGGCGGGTGTGGAACACACTGGCAGAGCGGCGGGTGGGGATCTCGCTGGCAGAGCGGCGGGTGTGGAACACACTGGCAGAGCGGCGGGTGGGGATCTCACTGGCAGAGCGGCGGGTGGGGATCTCACTGGCAGAGCGGCGGGTGAGGAACTCGCTGGCAGAGCGGCGGGTGGGGATCTCACTGGCAGAGCGGCGGGTGGGGAACACGCTGGCAGAGCGGCGGGTGGGGAACTCGCTGGCAGAGCGGCGGGTGGGGATCTCGCTGGCAGAGCGGCGGGTGGGGATCTCGCTGGCAGAGCTGCGGGTGGGGAACTCGCTGGCAGAGCGGCGGGTGGGGAACTCGCTGGCAGAACGGCGGGTGGGGAACTCGCTGGCAGAGCGGCGGGTGGGGAACTCGCTGGCAGAGCGGCGGGTGGGGAACTCGCTGGCAGAGCGGCGGGTGGGGATCTCGCTGGCAGAGCGGCGGGTGAGGATCTCGCTGGCAGAGCGGCGGGTGGGGAACACGCTGGCAGAGCGGCGGGTGGGGAACTCGCTGGCAGAGCGGCGGGTGGGGACCTCGCTGGCAGAGCGGCGGGTGAGGATCTCGCTGGCAGAGCGGCGGGTGGGGAACACGCTGGCAGAGCGGCGGGTGGGGAACACGCTGGCAGAGCGGTGGGTGGGGATCTCGCTGGCAGAGCGGCGGGTGGGGAACTCGCTGGCAGAGCGGCGGGTGAGGATCTCGCTGGCAGAGCGGCGGGTGGGGAACACGCTGGCAGAGCGGCGGGTGAGGATCTCGCTGGCAGAGCGGCGGGTGGGGAACTCGCTGGCAGAGCGGCGGGTGGGGAACTCGCTGGCAGAGCGGCGGGTGGGGAACACGCTGGCAGAGCGGCGGGTGGGGAACTCGCTGGCAGAGCGGCGGGTGAGGATCTCGCTGGCAGAGCGGCGGGTGGGGAACTCGCTGGCAGAGCGGCGGGTGGGGAACACACTGGCAGAGCGGTGGGTGGGGAACTCGCTGGCAGAGCGGCGGGTGGGGACTCGCTGGCAGAGCGGCGGGTGGGGATCACGCTGGCAGAGCGGCGGGTGAGGATCTCGCTGGCAGAGCGGCGGGTGGGGAACTCGCTGGCAGAGCGGCGGGTGAGGAACTCGCTGGCAGAGCGGCGGGTGTGGAACTCGCTGGCAGAGCGGCGGGTGGGGAACTCGCTGGCAGAGCGGCGGGTGGGGAACTCGCTGGCAGAGCGGCGGGTGGGGGACTCGCTGGCAGAGCGGCGGGTGGGGAACTCGCTGGCAGAGCGGCGGGTGGGGAACTCGCTGGCAGAGCGGCGGGTGGGGAACTCGCTGGCAGAGCGGCGGGTGGGGAACTCGCTGGCAGAGCGGCGTGTGGGGAACTCGCTGGCAGAGCGGCGGGTGGGGAACACGCTGGCAAATTGGCGGGTGGGGAACTCGCTGGCAGAGCGGCGGGTGGGGAACTCGCTGGCAGAGCGGCGGGTGGGGAACTCGCTGGCAGAGCGGCGGGTGGGGAACTCGCTGGCAGAGCGGCGGGTGGGGAACTCGCTGGCAGAGCGGCGGGTGGGGATCTCGCTGGCAGAGCGGCGGGTGGGGAACACACTGGCAGAGCGGCGGGTGGGGATCTCGCTGGCAGAGCGGCGGGTGGGGAACACACTGGCAGAGCGGCGGGTGAGGATCTCGCTGGCAGAGCGGCGGGTGGGGAACTCGCTGGCAGAGCGGCGGGTGGGGATCTCGCTGGCAGAGCGGCGGGTGAGGAACTCGCTGGCAGAGCGGCGGGTGAGGATCTCGCTGGCAGAGCGGCGGGTGGGGAACACGCTGGCAGAGCAGCGGGTGGGGTACTCGCTGGCAGAGCGGCGGGTGGGGAACACACTGGCAGAGCGGCGGGTGAGGAACACACTGGCAGAGCGGCGGGTGGGGAACTCGCTGGCAGAGCGGCGGGTGGGGAACTCGCTGGCAGAGCGGCGGGTGGGGAACTCGCTGGCAGAGCGGCGGGTGGGGAACTCGCTGGCAGAGCGGCGGGTGGGGAACTCGCTGGCAGAGCGGCGGGTGAGGAACACTCTGGCAGAGCGGCGGGTGGGGAACTCGCTGGCAGAGCGGCGGGTGGGGAACTCGCTGGCAGAGCGGCGGGTGGGGAACTCGCTGGCAGAGCGGCGGGTGGGGAACTCGCTGGCAGAGCGGCGGGTGAGGAACACTCTGGCAGAGCGGCGGGTGGGGAACTCGCTGGCAGAGCGGCGGGTGGGGAACTCGCTGGCAGAGCGGCGGGTGGGGAACTCGCTGGCAGAGCGGCGGGTGGGGAACACACTGGCAGAGCGGCGGGTGGGGATCTCGCTGGCAGAGCGGCGGGTGGGGAACACGCTGGCAGAGCGGCGGGTGAGGATCTCGCTGGCAGAGCGGCGGGTGGGGAACTCGCTGGCAGAGCGGCGGGTGGGGATCTCGCTGGCAGAGCGGCGGGTGAGGAACTCGCTGGCAGAGCGGCGGGTGAGGATCTCGCTGGCAGAGCGGCGGCTGGGGAACACGCTGGCAGAGCAGCGGGTGGGGTACTCGCTGGCAGAGCGGCGGGTGGGGAACACACTGGCAGAGCGGCGGGTGAGGAACACACTTGCAGAGCGGCGGGTGGGGAACTCGCTGGCAGAGCGGCGGGTGTGGAACACACTGGCAGAGCGGCGGGTGGGGATCTCACTGGCAGAGCGGCGGGTGGGGAACTCGCTGGCAGAGCGGCGGGTGGGGAACACGCTGGCAGAGCGGCGGGTGGGGAACACACTGGCAGAGCGGCGGGTGGGGAACTCGCTGGCAGAGCGGCGGGTGGGGAACTCGCTGGCAGAGCGGCGGGTGTGGAACACACTGGCAGAGCGGCGGGTGGGGAACACACTGGCAGAGCGGCGGGTGGGGAACTCGCTGGCAGAGCGGCGGGTGGGGAACACGCTGGCAGAGCGGCGGGTGGGGATCTCGCTGGCAGAGCGGCGGGTGGGGAACACGCTGGCAGAGCGGCGGGTGGGGAACTCGCTGGCAGAGCGGCGGGTGGGGAACTCGCTGGCAGAGCGGCGGGTGGGGAACTCGCTGGCAGAGCGGCGGGTGAGGAACTCGCTGGCAGAGCGGCGGGTGGGGATCTCGCTGGCAGAGCGGCGGGTGAGGAACTCGCTGGCAGAGCGGCGGGTGGGGAACACACTGGCAGAGCGGCGGGTGGGGATCTCGCTGGCAGAGCGGCGGGTGGGGATCTCGCTGGCAGAGCGGCGGGTGAGGAACTCGCTGGCAGAGCGGCGGGTGGGGAACACACTGGCAGAGCGGCGGGTGGGGATCTCGCTGGCAGAGCGGCGGGTGGGGAACTCGCTGGCAGAGCGGCGAGTGGGGAACTCGCTGGCAGAGCGGCGGGTGGGGAACTCGCTGGCAGAGCGGCGGGTGGGGAACACGCTGGCAGAGCGGCGGGTGGGGAACTCGCTGGCAGAGCGGCGAGTGGGGAACACGCTGGCAGAGCGGCGGGTGGGGAACTCGCTGGCAGAGCGGCGGGTGGGGAACTCGCTGGCAGAGCGGCGGGTGGGGAACTCGCTGGCAGAGCGGCGGGTGGGGAACTCGCTGGCAGAGCGGCGAGTGGGTATCTCGCTGGCAGAACGGCGGGTGGGGAACTCGCTGGCAGAGCGGCGGGTGTGGAACACACTGGCAGAGCGGCGGGTGGGGAACTCGCTGGCAGAGCGGCGGGTGGGGAACTCGCTGGCAGAGCGGCGGGTGAGGAACTCGCTGGCAGAGCGGCGAGTGGGGAACTCGCTGGCAGAGCGGCGGGTGGGGAACTCGCTGGCAGAGCGGAGGGTGGGGACCTCGCTGGCAGAGCGGCGGGTGGGGATCTCGCTGGCAGAGCGGAGGGTGGGGACCTCGCTGGCAGAGCGGCGGGTGAGGATCTCGCTGGCAGAGCGGCGGGTGGGGAACACGCTGGCAGAGCGGAGGGTGGGGAACTCGCTGGCAGAGCGGCGGGTGGGGAACTCGCTGGCAGAGCGGAGGGTGGGGACCTCGCTGGCAGAGCGGCGGGTGAGGATCTCGCTGGCAGAGCGGCGGGTGGGGAACACGCTGGCAGAGCGGCGGGTGGGGAACACGCTGGCAGAGCGGTGGGTGGGGAACTCGCTGGCAGAGCGGCGGGTGAGGATCTCGCTGGCAGAGCGGCGGGTGGGGAACTCGCTGGCAGAGCGGCGGGTGGGGAACACACTGGCAGAGCGGCGGGTGGGGAACTCGCTGGCAGAGCGGCGGGTGGGGAACTCGCTGGCAGAGCGGCGGGTGGGGATCACGCTGGCAGAGCGGCGGGTGAGGATCTCGCTGGCAGAGCGGCGGGTGGGGAACTCGCTGGCAGAGCGGCGGGTGGGGAACTCGCTGGCAGAGCGGCGGTGGGGAACTCGCTGGCAGAGCGGCGGGTGGGGAACACGCTGGCAGAGCGGCGGGTGGGGAACTCGCTGGCAGAGCGGCGGGTGGGGAACTCGCTGGCAGAGCGGCGGGTGGGGAACTCGCTGGCAGAGCGGCGGGTGGGGAACTCGCTGGCAGAGCGGCGGTGGGGAACTCGCTGGCAGAGCGGCGGGTGGGGATCTCGCTGGCAGAGCGGCGGGTGGGGATCTCACTGGCAGAGCGGCGGGTGGGGAACTCGCTGGCAGAGCGGCGGGTGGGGAACTCGCTGGCAGAGCGGCGGGTGGGGAACTCGCTGGCAGAGCGGCGGGTGGGGATCTCGCTGGCAGAGCGGCGGGTGGGGAACTCGCTGGCAGAGCGGCGGGTGAGGAACTCGCTGGCAGAGCGGCGGGTGTGGAACTCGCTGGCAGAGCGGCGGGTGGGGAACTCGCTGGCAGAGCGGCGGGTGGGGGACTCGCTGGCAGAGCGGCGGGTGGGGAACTCGCTGGCAGAGCGGCGGGTGGGAGACTCGCTGGCAGAGCGGCGGGTGGGGAACTCGCTGGCAGAGCGGCGGGTGGGGAACTCGCTGGCAGAGCGGCGGGTGGGGAACTCGCTGGCAGAGCGGCGGGTGGGGAACTCGCTGGCAGAGCGGCGTGTGGGGAACTCGCTGGCAGAGCGGCGGGTGGGGAACACGCTGGCAAATTGGCGGGTGGGGAACTCGCTGGCAGAGCGGCGGGTGGGGAACTCGCTGGCAGAGCGGCGGGTGGGGAACTCGCTGGCAGGGCGGTGGGTGGGGAACACACTGGCAGAGCGGCGGGTGGGGATCTCGCTGGCAGGGCGGTGGGTGGGGAACACACTGGCAGAGCGGCGGGTGGGGAACTCGCTGGCAGGGCGGTGGGTGGGGAACACACTGGCAGAGCGGCGGGTGGGGAACACGCTGGCAAATTGGCGGGTGGGGAACTCGCTGGCAGAGCGGCGGGTGGGGAACTCGCTGGCAGAGCGGCGGGTGGGGAACTCGCTGGCAGGGCGGTGGGTGGGGAACACGCTGGCAAATTGGCGGGTGGGGAACTCGCTGGCAGAGCGGCGGGTGGGGAACTCGCTGGCAGAGCGGCGGGTGGGGAACTCGCTGGCAGAGCGGCGGGTGGGGAACACACTGGCAGAGCGGCGGGTGGGGATCTCGCTGGCAGAGCGGCGGGTGGGGAACTCGCTGGCAGAGCGGCGGGTGGGGATCTCGCTGGCAGAGCGGCGGGTGAGGAACTCGCTGGCAGAGCGGCGGGTGAGGATCTCGCTGGCAGAGCGGCGGGTGGGGAACACGCTGGCAGAGCAGCGGGTGGGGTACTCGCTGGCAGAGCGGCGGGTGGGGAACACACTGGCAGAGCGGCGGGTGAGGAACACACTTGCAGAGCGGCGGGTGGGGAACTCGCTGGCAGAGCGGCGGGTGGGGAACTCGCTGGCAGAGCGGCGGGTGGGGAACTCGCTGGCAGAGCGGCGGGTGGGGAACTCGCTGGCAGAGCGGCGGGTGGGGAACTCGCTGGCAGAGCGGCGGGTGGGGAACTCGCTGGCAGAGCGGCGGGTGGGGAACTCGCTGGCAGAGCGGCGGGTGGGGAACTCGCTGGCAGAGCGGCGGGTGGGGAACTCGCTGGCAGAGCGGCGGGTGGGGAACTCGCTGGCAGAGCGGCGGGTGGGGAACTCGCTGGCAGAGCGGCAGGTGGGGAACTCGCTGGCAGAGCGGCGGGTGAGGAACTCGCTGGCAGAGCGGCGTGTGGGGAACTCGCTGGCAGAGCGGCGTGTGGGGAACTCGCTGGCAGAGCGGCGGGTGGGGAACTCGCTGGCAGAGCGGCGGGTGGGGAACACACTGGCAGAGCGGCGGGTGGGGAACACACTGGCAGAGCGGCGGGTGGGGATCTCGCTGGCAGAGCGGCGGGTGGGGATCTCGCTGGCAGAGCGGCGGGTGGGGAACTCGCTGGCAGAGCGGCGGGTGGGGATCTCGCTGGCAGAGCGGCGGGTGGGGATCTCGCTGGCAGTGCGGCGGGTGGGGAACTCGCTGGCAGAGCGGCGGGTGGGGAACTCGCTGGCAGAGCGGCGGGTGGGGATCTCGCTGGCAGAGCGGCAGGTGGGGAACTCGCTGGCAGAGCGGCGGGTGAGGAACTCGCTGGCAGAGCGGCGTGTGGGGAACTCGCTGGCAGAGCGGCGTGTGGGGAACTCGCTGGCAGAGCGGCGGGTGGGGAACTCGCTGGCAGAGCGGCGGGTGGGGAACACACTGGCAGAGCGGCGGGTGGGGAACACACTGGCAGAGCGGCGGGTGGGGATCTCGCTGGCAGAGCGGCGGGTGGGGATCTCGCTGGCAGAGCGGCGGGTGGGGAACTCGCTGGCAGAGCGGCGGGTGGGGATCTCGCTGGCAGAGCGGCGGGTGGGGAACTCGCTGGCAGAGCGGCGGGTGGGGAACTCGCTGGCAGAGCGGCGGGTGGGGATCTCGCTGGCAGAGCGGCGGGTGGGGAACTCGCTGGCAGAGCGGCGGGTGGGGAACTCGCTGGCAGAGCGGCGGGTGGGGAGCTCGCTGGCAGAGCGGCGGGTGGGGATCTCGCTGGCAGAGCGGCGGGTGGGGAACTCGCTGGCAGAGCGGCGAGTGGGGAACTCGCTGGCAGAGCGGCGGGTGGGGATCTGGCTGGCAGAGCGGCGGGTGAGGAACTCACTGGCAGAGCGGCAGGTGAGGAACTCGCTGGCAGAGCGGCGGGTGGGGATCTCGCTGGCAGAGCGGCGGGTGGGGATCTCGCTGGCAGAGCGGCGGGTGGGGATCTCGCTGGCAGAGCGGCGGGTGAGGAACTCACTGGCAGAGCGGCGGGTGGGGAACACGCTGGCAGAGCGGCGGGTGGGGATCTCGCTGGCAGAGCGGCGGGTGGGGAACTCGCTGGCAGAGCGGTGGGTGGGGATCTGGCTGGCAGAGCGGTGGGTGGGGATCTGGCTGGCAGAGCGGCGGGTGGGGAACTCGCTGGCAGAGCGGCGGGTGGGGACACACTGGCAGAGCGGCGGGTGGGGAACTCGCTGGCAGAGCGGCGGGTGGGGAACTCGCTGGCAGAGCGGCGGGTGGGGAACTCGCTGGGAGAGCGGTGGGTGGGGAACTCGCTGGCAGAGCGGCGGGTGAGGAACTCACTGGCAGAGCGGCGGGTGGGGATCTCGCTGGCAGAGCGGCGGGTGGGGATCTCGCTGGCAGAGCGGCGGGTGGGGAACTCGCTGGCAGAGCGGCGGGTGGGGAACTCGCTGGCAGAGCGGCGGGTGGGGAACTCGCTGGCAGAGCGGCGGGTGGGGAACTCGCTGGCAGAGCGGTGGGTGGGGAACTCCCTGGCAGAGCGGCGGGTGGGGAACTCGCTGGCAGAGCAGCGGGTGGGGATCTCGCTGGCAGAGCGGCGGGTGGGTATCTCGCTGGCAGAGCGGCGGGTGGGTATCTCGCTGGCAGAGCGGCGGGTGGGGATCTGGCTGGCAGAGCGGCGGGTGGGTATCTCGCTGGCAGAGCGGCGGGTGGGTATCTCGCTGGCAGAGCGGCGGGTGGGGATCTGGCTGGCAGAGCGGCGGGTGAGGAACTCACTGGCAGAGCGGCGGGTGGGGATCTCGCTGGCAGAGCGGCGGGTGGGGAACTCGCTGGCAGAGCGGCGGGTGGGGACACACTGGCAGAGCGGCGGGTGAGGAACTCACTGGCAGAGCGGCGGGTGGGGAACTCGCTGGCAGAGCGGCGGGTGGGGAACTCGCTGGCAGAGCGGCGGGTGGGGATCTCGCTGGCAGAGCGGCGGGTGGGGAACTCGCTGGCAGAGCGGCGGGTGGGGAACTCGCTGGCAGAGCGGCGGGTGGGGAACTCGCTGGCAGAGCGGCGGGTGGGGAACTCGCTGGCAGAGCGGCGGGTGGGGAACTCGCTGGCAGAGCGGCGGGTGGGGAACACACTGGCAGAGCGGCCCGTGGGGATCTCGCTGGCAGAGCGGCGAGTGGGGAACTCGCTGGCAGAGCGGCGGGTGGGGATCTCGCTGGCAGAGCGGCGGGTGGGGAACTCACTGGCAGAGCGGCGGGTGGGGAACTCGCTGGCAGAGCGGCGGGTGAGGAACTCGCTGGCAGAGCGGCGGGTGAGGAACTCGCTGGCAGAGCGGCGGGTGGGGATCTCGCTGGCAGAGCGGCGGGTGAGGATCTCGCTGGCAGAGCGGCGGGTGGGGAACTCGCTGGCAGAGCGGCGGGTGGGGAACTCGCTGGCAGAGCGGCGGGTGGGGAACTCGCTGGCAGAGCGGCGGGTGGGGAACTCGCTGGCAGAGCGGCGGGTGGGGAACTCGCTGGCAGAGCGGCGGGTGGGGAACTCGCTGGCAGAGCGGCGGGTGGAGAACACGCTGGCAGAGCGGCGGGTGGGGAACTCGCTGGCAGAGCGGCGGGTGGGGAACTCGCTGGCAGAGCGGCGGGTGAGGAACTCGCTGGCAGAGCGGCGGGTGGGGAACTCGCTGGCAGAGCGGTGGGTGAGGATCTCGCTGGCAGAGCGGCGGGTGGGGAACTCGCTGGCAGAGCGGCGGGTGGGGAACTCGCTGGCAGAGCGGCGGGTGGGGAACTCGCTGGCAGAGCGGCGGGTGGGGAACTCGCTGGCAGAGCGGCGGGTGGGGAACTCGCTGGCAGAGCGGCGGGTGGGGAACTCGCTGGCAGAGCGGCGGGTGGGGATCTCGCTGGCAGAGCGGCGGGTGGGGAACTCGCTGGCAGAGCGGCGGGTGGGGAACTCGCTGGCAGAGCGGTGGCAAACTGCCTGAAAAACACGCCGCAAATTAACTCAGAGATTTTTTGGGAGAATTTGTTTCCTTTGTTTCCTTATTTTACTCAGTGGAGACTCCCAATATTCTTATTAAACTATTGTTCACTGACAGCTTTCTGCCATTATTAATATTTAACGGAATTTATTTAAAATATTCAGAACAGTTGCTTTGTTACAGGGAATGGTGGAAAATATGAGATAGAATGACCCTGAGACATCTCCATCACTAAGATTGCCTACTTCCATCTCCAGAGCATCACCTGACTTCACTCCTGCCTAATTTCAGCTGCTGCTGAAAGCTTGTTACCTCTCCACTGTTACCTCTCCACTGTTACCTCTCCACTTGCCTATTCCTGACTGGCTTTCCATATTATAAACTGGAGCTCCTCCAATTTGCAGTGGAAACTGAAGTTGGAAGCTGTATATGAAACATTCACAATGCAGACTGAGTGGACGTTATGTGACAATTCTTTGTAAAATAAAATGAGGATAAAAGGAAATAACTTGCATTTATTTGGCCCCTTTCACAACCTCAGGACATTGCAAAGTGTTTCATAACCAATTAAGTGCTTTTAGAAATGTTGCCACTGTTGTAATAAAAGGAGCTGGATAATAACGAGTAGCAAGGAGAATTAATGTTTGTGAATGTTGGAATTTGAGCTCCCGTGCACATTGACATAATCCAGAGTTGTCTCGGGCAGCCAGTGCAAAGAGGAAGTTTACAAAGACAGGAGGCAGCTGTTACCTTAAGTTTATGGAATAACTGACCCAAGCAGAACAGTCCTTGGCAAAGAGTTTCTATCTTTATCAGGATGCACCATGCTAATCCAGGACTGAAAACTCAGGACTGAGTACCCAGATGAATACACCGGGAATAATCGCAACAACTCTGTTATAGCCTGAGTAACAGAATCACAGTGACACCAGGAGCTACCACACGCCGATGCTGCATCTGCCGAGATTTCTCTCACTGTTCAATAACTGATGTCTGCTTGAGAATGGCTCAACTCCCCAGTCTCCACCTCCCAGCCTCGACCAACCACAATGCAGCTCCACTGGCAGGATCTATCGCCAACCAGTCTATCTGGCCGGGAACAGAGAGAGAAGAAGTGTGGGGAAGAGAGATGGAGATAGAGAGAGACAAGAGAGAGTTGGGGTAGGGAGGGAGAGTGGGGAATGGAGTGGGGGAGAGGGGAATGGAGTGGGGGAGAGGGGTAGGGAGGGGGAGAGGGGGACGGAGTGGGGGAGAGGGGGATGGAGTGGCAGAAAGGGGGAGGGAGAGGGGGATGGAGTGGGGGAGAGGGGGAGGGAGAGGGGGAGAGGGGAATGCAGTGGGGGAGAGGGGGAGGGAGTGGGGGAGAGGGGAACGGAGTGGGGGGAGAGGAGGAGGAGTGGGGGAGAGGGGGACGGAGTGGGGGAGAGGGGGACGGAGTGGGGGAGAGGGGAAGGGAGTGGGGGAGAGGGGGATGGAGTGGGGGAGAGGGGGAGGGAGTGGGGGAGAGGGGAAGGGAGTGGGGGAGAGGGGGATGGAGTGGGGGAGAGGGGAAGGGAGTGGGGGGGAGGGGGACAGAGTGGGGGAGAGGGGAAGGGAGTGGGGGAGAGGGGGAAGGGAGTGGGGGAGAGGGGGACGGAGTGGGGGAGAGGGGGACGAAGTGGGGGAGAGGGGGACGAAGTGGGGGAGAGGGGGGACGGAGTGGGGGAGAGGGGGACGGAGTGGGGGAGAGGGGGGACGGAGTGGGGGAGAGGGGGACGGAGTGGGGGAGAGGGGGACGGAGTGGGGGAGAGGGGGACGGAGTGGGGGAGAGGGGGACGGAGTGGGGGAGAGGGGTAGAGGAGTGGGGAAGAGGGGAACGGAGTGGGGGAGAGGGGAACGGACTGGGGGAGAGGGGGAGGGAGTGGGGAGAGGGGGAGGGAGTGGGGGAGAGGGGGAGGGAGTGGGGGAGAGGGGGAGGGAGTGGGGGAGAGGGGGACGGAGTGGGGGAGAGGGGGACGGAGTGGGGGAGAGGGGAATGGAGTGGGGGACAGGGGGGAGGGAGTGGGGGAGAGGGGAATGGAGTGGGGGAGAGGGGAATGGAGTGGGGGAGAGGGAAATGGAGTGGGGGAGAGGGTGAGGGAGTGGGGGAGAGGGGGAGGGAGTGGGGGGGAGGGGGACGGAGTGGGGGAGAGGGGAATGGAGTGGGGAGAGGGGAGGGAGTGGGGGAGAGGGGTAGGGTGTGGGGGAGAGGGGGACGGAGTGGGGGAGAGGGGGAACGGAGTGGGGGAGAGGGGGGAGGGAGTGGGGGAGAGGGGGACGGAGTGGGGGAGAGGGGGAGGGTGTGGGGAGAGGGGAATGGAGTGGGGGAGAGGGGAACGGAGTGGGGGAGAGGGGGAATGGAGAGGGGAATGGAGTGGGGGGAGAGGGAATGAGTGGGGGAGAGGGGGTGGGGGAGAGGGGGAGGGAGAGGGGGAGAGGGGAATGCAGTGGGGGAGAGGGGGAGGGAGTGGGGGAGAGGGGAACGGAGTGGGGGAGAGGAGGAGGGAGTGGGGGAGAGGGGGACGGAGTGGGGGAGAGGGGGGACGGAGTGGGGGAGAGGGGAAGGGAGTGGGGAGAGGGGGATGGAGTGGGGGAGAGGGGGAGGAGTGGGGGAGAGGGGAAGGGAGTGGGGGAGAGGGGGATGGAGTGGGGGAGAGGGGAAGGGAGTGGGGGAGAGGGGGATGGAGTGGGGGAGAGGGGGAGGGAGTGGGGGAGAGGGGAGGGAGTGGGGGGAGAGGGGGAGGGAGTGGGAGAGAGGGGAGGGAGTGGGGGAGAGGGGGACGGAGTGGGGTAGGGGGGGAGGGAGTGGGGGAAGAGGGGTTGGGAGTGGGGGAGAGGGGGACGGAGTGGGGGAGAGGGGTAGGGAGTGGGGGAGAGGGGGAGGGAGAGGGGGGAGGGAGTGTGGAGAGGGGGAGGGAGTGGGGGAGAGGGGGACGGAGTGGGGGGAGAGGGGGAGGGAGTGGGGGAGAGGGGGACGGAGTGGGGGAGAGGGGGAGGGAGTGGGGGAGAGGGGGACAGAGTGGGGGAGAGGGGAACGGAGTGGGGGGAGCGGGGGAGAGGGGGAGGAAGTGGGGGAGAGGGAGGGAGAGGGGGGAGGGAGAGGGGAGGGAGAGGGGGATGGAGTGGGGGAGAGGGGGAAGGGAGTGGGGAGAGGGGAGGGAGAGGGGAAGGGAGTGGGGGAGAGGGGGATGGAGTGGGGGAGAGGGGAAGGCAGTGGCGGAGAGGGGAAGGGAGTGGGGGAGAGGTGGACGGAGTGGGGGAGAGGGGGACAGAGTGGGGGAGAGGGGAAGGGAGTGGGGGAGAGGGGAAGGGAGTGGGGGAGAGGGGGACGGAGTGGGGGAGAGGGGGACGAAGTGGGGGAGAGGGGGACGAAGTGGGGGAGAGGGGGACGGAGTGGGGGAGAGGGGGACGGAGTGGGGGGAGAGGGGGACGGAGTGGGGGAGAGGGGGGACGGAGTGGGGGAGAGGGGGACGGAGTGGGGGAGAGGGGGACGGAGTGGGGGAGAGGGGGACGGAGTGGGGAGAGGGGTAGAGGAGTGGGGAAGAGGGGAACGGAGTGGGGGAGAGGGGAACGGACTGGGGGAGAGAGGGGGAGGGAGTGGGGAGAGGGGGAGGGAGTGGGGGAGAGGGGGAGGGAGTGGGGGAGAGGGGGAGGGAGTGGGGAGAGGGGGACGGAGTGGGGGAGAGGGGGACGGAGTGGGGAGAGGGGAATGGAGTGGGGGACAGGGGGAGGGATTGGGGAGAGGGGAATGAGTGGGGGAGAGGGGAATGGAGTGGGGAGAGGGAAATGGAGTGGGGGAGAGGGTGAGGGAGTGGGGGAGAGGGGGAGGAGTGGGGAGGGGGGGAGGGGGGACGGAGTGGGGGAGAGGGAATGGAGTGGGGAGAGGGGAGCGAGTGGGGGAGAGGGGTAGGGTGTGGGGGAGAGGGGGACGGAGTGGGGGAGAGGGGAACGGAGTGGGGGGAGAGGGGCGAGGGAGTGGGGAGAGGGGGACGGAGTGGGGGAGAGGGGGAGGGTGTGGGGAGAGGGGAATGGAGTGGGGGAGAGGGGAACGGAGTGGGGGAGAGGGAATGGAGAGGGGAATGGAGTGGGGGAGAGGGGAATGGAGTGGGGGAGAGGGGGTGGGGGAGAGGGGGAGGGAGAGGGGGAGAGAGGGAATGCAGTGGGGGAGAGGGGGAGGGAGTGGGGAGAGGGGGGAGGGAGAGTGGGGGAGAGGGAACGGAGTGGGGGAGAGGAGGAGGGAGTGGGGAGAGGGGGACGGAGTGGGGGAGAGGGGGACGGAGTGGGGGAGAGGGGAAGGGAGTGGGGGAGAGGGGGATGGAGTGGGGGAGAGGGGGAGGGAGTGTGGGAGAGGGGAAGGGAGTGGGGGAGAGGGGGATGGAGTGGGGGAGAGGGGAAGGAGTGGGGGAGAGGGGGGATGGAGTGGGGGAGAGGGGGAGGGAGTGGGGGAGAGGGGGAGGGAGTGGGGGAGAGGGGGAGGAGTGGAGAGAGGGGAGGGAGTGGGGGAGAGGGGGACGGAGTGGGGTAGAGGGGGAGGGAGTGGGGGAAGAGGGGTTGGGAGTGGGGGAGAGGGGGGACGGAGTGGGGGAGAGGGGTAGGAGTGGGGGAGAGGGGGAGGGAGAGGGGGAGGGAGTGTGGGAGAGGGGGAGGAGTGGGGGAGAGGGGGACGGAGTGGGGGAGAGGGGGAGGGAGTGGGGGAGAGGGGGAGGGAGTGGGGGAGAGGGGGACGGAGAGGGGGAGAGAGTGGGGGAAGAGGGGTAGGGAGTGGGGGAGAGGGGGACGGAGTGGGGGAGAGGGGAAGGGAGTGGGGGAGAGGGGAATGGAGTGGGGGAGAGGAGGACAGAGTGGGGGAGAGGGGAACCGGAGTGGGGGGAGAGGGGGTGGGAGGTGGGGAGAGGGGGACGGAGAGTGGGAGGGAGTGGGGGAGGAGGGGAATGGAGTGGGGGAGAGGGGGACGGAGTGGGGGAGAGGGGAAGGGAGTGGGGGAGAGGGGGAGGGAGTGGGGGAGAGGGGAGGGAGTGGGGGAGAGGGGGAGGGAGTGGGGGAGAGGGGGAGGGAGTGGGGGGGAGAGGGGTAGGATGTGGGGGAGAGGGGGGCGGAGTGGGGGAGAGGGGAATGGAGTGGGGGAGAGGGGGACGGCAGTGGGGGAGAGGGGAATGGAGTGGGGGAGAGGAGGACAGAGTGGGGGAGAGGGGGACGGAGTGGGGGAGAGGGGGTGAGAGTGGGGTAGAGGGGGACGGAGTGGGGGAGAGGGGAATGGAGTGGGTGAGAGGGGGACGGAGTGGGGGAGAGGGGGACGGAGTGGGGGAGAGGGGAATGGAGTGGGGGAGAGGGGGACGGAGTGGGGGAGAGGGGGACGGAGTGGGGGAGAGGGGACGGAGTGGGGTGAGGGGTAGGGAGTGGGGGAGAGGGGAATGGAGTGGGGGAGAGGAGGACAGAGTGGGGAGAGGGGGACGGAGTGGGGGAGAGGGGGTGGGAGTGGGGGAGAGGGGGACGGAGTGGGGGAGAGGGGAATGGAGTGGGGGAGAGGGGGGACGGAGTGGGGGGAGAGGGGTAGGAGTGGGGAGAGGGGGACGGAGTGGGGGAGAGGGAATGGAGTGGGGGAGAGGGGGACGGAGTGGGGGAGTGGGGAATGGAGTGGGGGAGAGGGGACGGAGTGGGGTAGAGGGGGAGGGAGTGGGGGAGAGGGGGACGGAGAGGGGGAGGGGAGTGGGGGAGAGGGGGAGGGAGTGGGGGAGAGGGGAATGGAGAGGGGGAGGGAGAGGGGGGAGGGAGTGGGAGAGGGGTAGGGAGTGGGGGAGAGGGGGACGGAGTGGGGGAGAGGGGAATGGTGTGGGGGGAGGGGGAGGGAGTGGGGGAGAGGGGGAGGGAGTGGGGGAGAGGGGGAGGGAGTGGGGGAGAGGGTAGGGAGTGGGGGAGTGGGGGAGGGGAACGGAGTGGGGGGAGGGAGAGGGGGAGGGAGTGGGGGGAGAGGTGGACGGAGAGGGGGAGGAGTGGGGGTGGGGGAGGGAGTGGGGGAGAGGGGGACGGAGTGGAGGAGAGGGGAATGGAGTGGGGGAGGGGGAGGAAGTGGGGGAGAGAGGGATGAGTGGGGGGAGAGGGGGGACGGAGTGGGGAGAGGGGGACGGAGTGGGGAGAGGGGGAGGGAGTGGGGGAGAGGGGTATGGAGTGGGTGAGAGGGGGAGGGAGTGGGGGAGAGGGGGAGGGAGTGGGGGAGAGGGGGAGGGCAGTGGGGAGGGGGAGGGCAGCTGTGGGGGAGACGGGATGGGAGTGGGTGAGAGGGGGGAGAGTGGGGGAGAGGGGAATGGAGTGGGGGAGGGGGAGGGAGTGGGGGCGAGAGAGGGATGGAGTGGGGGGAGAGGGGACGGAGTGGGGGAAGAGGGGGACGGAGTGGGGGAGTGGGGAGGGAGGTGGGTGAGAGGGGGAGGGACGTGGGGAGAGGGGGAGGGGAGTGGGGGAGGAGGGGGAGGGAGTGGGGGAGAGGGGGAGGGAGTGGGGGAGGGGGAGGTGGAGTGGGTGAGAGCGGGGAGGGAGTGGGGGGAGGGGGAGGGAGTGGGGGAGAGGGGGAGGGAGTGGATGTGAGAGGGGGAGGGAGTGGGGAGAGGGAGGAGAGGGGGAGGGGAGGAGTGGGGGAGAGGGGAGGGAGTGGGGAGAGGGGGACGGGAGTGGGGAGAGGGGGACGGAGTGGGGGGAGGGGGGGAGGGCGTGGGTGAGAGGGGGAGGGAGTGGGGGAGGGGGAGGGAGTGGGGGAGGGGGGAGGGAGTGGGTGAGAGGGGAGGGAGTGGGGAGAGGGGGAGGGAGTGGGGGAGAGGGGGAGGGAGTGGGGGGAGGGGAGGGAGTGGGGGAGAGGGGGACGAGTGGGGGAGAGGGGGACGGCAGTGGGGGGAGAGGGGGAGGGACGTGGGGGGAGAGGGGGAGGGAGTGGGGAGAGGGGGACGGAGTGGGGGAGGGGGGAGGGAAGTGGGTGAGAGGGGGTGAGGGAAGTGGGGGAGGGGAGGGAGTGGGGGAGGGGGAGGGAGTGGCGTTGAGAGGGGGAGGGAGTGGGGAGAGGGGGAGGGAGTGGGGAGAGGGGGAGGGACCGTAGTGGGGGAGAGGGGGAGGGAGTGGGGGAGAGGGGGACGGAGTGGGGGAGGGGGGAGGGAAGTGGGTGACGAGGGGGAGGGAGTGGGGGGAGGGGGAGGGAGTGGGGGAGGGGGGAGGGAGTGGGTGAGAGGGGGAGGGAGTGGGGGGAGAGGGGAGGAGTGGGGAGAGGGGGTGGGAGCTGGGGGGAGGGGGAGGGAGTGGGGGAGTAAGCAAGATTGGGCATTTCAGCAGCACCGGTTCTCCACAATCAGTGACCAGGGGGAATTATGGGTTCAGCCAGTAGAGTTAAGACAAGAGATAAATTAAAAACAAAAACTTTGAGGGCAGGGGTGGTAATGTAGGGTGGGCAATGTAGGGGTGCGGCAATGTAGGGTGGGTAATGTAGGGGTGGGCAATGTAGGGTGGGCAATGTAGGTGGGTAATGTAGGTGGGTAATGTAGGGTGGGTAATGTAGGGTGGGCAATGTTAGGGGTGGGGCAATGTAGGGTGGGTAATGTAGGGTGGGCAATGTAGGGTGGCAATGTAGGGTGGGCAATGTAGGGTGGGTAATGTAGGGGTGGGCAATGTAGGGTGGGTAATGTAGGGGTGGCAATGTAGGGTGGGTATGTAGGGTGGGCAATGTAGGGTGGGTAATGTAGGGTGGGTAATGTAGGGGTGGGCAATGTAGGGTGGGTAATGTAGGGTGGGTAAAGTGAGGGTGGGCAATGTAGGGTGGGTAATGTAGGGTGGGCAATGTAGGGTGGGTAATGTAGGGGTGGCAATGTAGGGTGGGTAATGTAGGGTGGGCAATGTAGGGTGGGTAATGTAGGGTGGGTAATGTAGGGTGTGGCAATGTAGGGTGGGTAATGTAGGGTGGGTAATGTAGGAGTGGGCAATGTAGGGTGGGTAATGTAGGAGGGTAATGTAGGGTGGGTAATGTAGGGTGGGGCAATGTAGGGTGGGCAATGTAGGTGGGTAATGTAGGGGTGGGAATGTAGGGTGGGTAATGTAGGCGGGCAATGTAGGGTGGGCAATGTAGGGTGGGTAATGTAGGGGTGGGCAATGTAGGGTGGGTAATGTAGGGGTGGGCAATGTAGGGTGGGTAATGTAGGGCGGGCAATGTAGGTGTGGGCGATGTAGGGCGGGCAATGTAGGGTGGGTAATGTAGGGTGGGCAAATGAGGGTGGGTAATGTAGGGTGGGTAATGTAGGGTGGGTAATGTAGGGCGGAATGTAGGGTGGGTAATGTAGGGTGGGTAATGTAGGGTGGGCCAATGTAGGGTGGGTAATGTAGGGAGGGTAATGTAGGGGTGGGTAATGTAGGGTGGGCAATGTAGGGTGGGCAATGTAGGGGTGGGCAATGTAGGGTGGGCAATGTAGGGTGAGGAAGTGGGGTGGGTAATGTAGGGTGGGCATGTAGGGTGGGTAATGTAGGTGGATAATGTAGGGTGGGCAATGTAGGGGTGGCATTGTAGGGGTGGGTAATGTAGGGTGGCAATGTAGGGGTGGCAATGTAGGGTGGGCAAATGTAGGGTGGGTAATGTAGGGGTGGGCAATGTAGGGTGGACAATGTAGGGGTGGGCAATGTAGGGTGGGTAATGTAGGGAGTGGGCAATGTAGGGTGGGCAATGTAGGGTGGCAATGTAGGGTGGGCAATGTAGGGTGGGTAATGTGGGCACTTGACGTCTGTACGTAAGAGCTGCCCTGAGGCCATTGTAGAAACATATTGTGATGTCATTCAGCAGTGTAGCCAGAACCC